>NC_011915.2:2410501-2423364 GCF_000006355.2 Plasmodium knowlesi strain H
CATACCATCCGGTTCATACTATCCTGTTTCTACCATCCGGTCTCTACCATCCGATACATACCATCCGGTTCATACCATCCACTGCCCACCATCCAGTTACTACCATCCGGTTTCTACCATCCAGTTCCCAACATCCAGTTCCCACCATGCGTTTGATGTGTAGTATCCAGTTGTTGTCTGCGAGGAGTTATTCCTTCCCCCTCCATGGAGGGATGCTGGGATGCTCCCCTGCCATCCGGTACCTACCATCCGGCTCATACCATCCAGATCCCACCATCCGGTTTATACCATCCGTTCGTCGTCGTATCCAGGCCCCCTCTGCGAGGAGTTTTTCCTCTCCCCCCCTAAAGCAGCTAAAGCTAACCCCGGAACCTTACTCCTAAACCCTGGAACCTTACTCCTAAACCCTGGAACCTTACTCCTAAACCCGGAACCCTACTCCTAAACCCGGAACCCTACTCCTAAACCCGGAACCCTAATCATAAACCCTGGAACCTTACTCCTAAACCCTGGAACCTTACTCCTAAACCCTGGAACCTTACTCCAAAACCCTGGAACCTTACTCCTAAACCCTGGAACCTTACTCCTAAACCCGGAACCCTACTCCTAACCCCGGAACCTTACTCCTAAACCCTGGAACCTTACTCCTAAACCCTGGAACCCTACTCCTAAACCCGGAACCCTACTCCTAAACCCGGAATCCTACTTCTAAACCCGGAATCCTACTCCTAAACCCGGAACCCTACTCCTAAACCCGGAACCTTATTCCTATACCCTGAAACTATACTCCTAAACCCGGAACCCTACTCCTAAACCCGGAACCCTACTCCTAAACCCGGAACCCTAAACCCAAAACCCGAATCCTACTCCTAAAGCCGGAACCCTACTCCTAAACCCGGAACCCTACTCCTAAACCCGGAACCCTACTTCTAAACCCGGAACCCTACTCCTAAACCCGGAATCTGACTTCCAACACCCCACAACCTTCCCATCCTCACCCAACCTTCTTTTTTTTTTTTCTTTTTCCATCCTGTTTTCTGCCATCCGGTTAATGTCCAGTATCCGGTTCGTCTTCCCCTTCCATCCGGTTAATACCATCCGGTCCATACCATCCGCGCACTACCATCCGGCTATTACCATCCGGTTGTTGTGTTGTACCGGGTCTTTGTCTTCGAGGAGTTTTTCCTACCCCCCTCCGGGGAGGGATGCTGGGATGCTTCCCTGCCATCCAGTGCTTACGATCCGGCTCATACCATCCCGTTCCTACCATCCGGTTCATACCATCTTGTTCCTACCAACCGGTTCCTACCAACCGCTTCCAACCATCCGATTACTACCATCCCGTTATTACCATCCGGTTTCCGTACCATCCGGTTCATACCATCCGGTTAGTACCATCCGGTTCATACCGTACAGTTCATACCATCCAGTTCATACCATCCGATTCATACCATCCGGTTCCTACCATCCGGTTCATACCATCCGGTTCATACCATCCGGTTTATACCATCCGGTTCATACCATCCGGTTTATACCATCCGGTTCATACCATCCGGTTTATACCATCCGGTTTATACCATCCGGTTCATACCATCCAGTTCATACCATCCGGTTCGTACTATCCGGTTACTACCAACCGGTTACTACCATCCGGTTAGTGTGTAGTATACGGTTCATACCATCCGGTTCATACCATCCGCTTTATACCATCCGGTTACTACCATCCAGTTCCCACCATCCAGTTCCCACCATCAGGTATATACCATCGGGTTCGTACCATCCGGCTGGTGCCGTATCCAGTTCCTGTCTGCGAGGAGTTTTTCCTCTCCCCCCCTAAAGCAGCTAAAGCTAACCCCGGAACCTTACTCCTAAACCCTGGAACCTTACTCCTAAACCCTGGAACCTTACTCCTAAACCCGGAACCTTACTCCTAAACCCGGAACCCTACTCCTAAACCCGGAACCCTAATCATAAACCCTGGAACCTTACTCCTAAACCCTGGAACCTTACTCCTAAACCCTGGAACCTTACTCCAAAACCCGGAACCCTACTCCTAAACCCAGAACCCTACTCCTAAACCCGGAACCCTACTCCTAAACACGGAATCTGATTTCTGACACCCCTACAATCTTCCTCCTAAACCCGGAATCTGAATTCTAGCACCCCTACAACCTTCCTCCTAAACCCAGAATCTGAATTCTAACACCCCTGTAAACTTCCTTCTAAACCCCTGTAACGTTATCCCTATTCCTCTACAACCTTATTCCTGAACCCGGAATCTAAGTTCTAACACCGCTACGACCTTCCTCCTAAACCCGGAACCCTACTCCTAAACCCGGAACCCTACTCCTAAAACCGGAACCCTACTCCTAAACCCGGAACCCTACTCCTAAACCCGGAACCCTACTCCTAAACCCGGAATCTAAGTTCTAACACCCTGACACCTTCCACCTAAAACCGGAATCTATGTTCTAACACCCCAACAACCTCCGTCCTAAACCCGGAATCTAAGTTCTTACACCCTGACAGCTTTGTCCTAAACCCGGAATCTAAGTTCTTACACCCTGACACCTTTGTCCTAAACCCGGAACCCTACTCCTGAACCCGGAACCCTATTCCTAAACCCGGAATCTAAGTTCTTACACCCTGACACCTTCCCCCTAAACCCGGAATCTGGGTTCTAACACCCTGACACCTTTCTCCTAAACCCGGAATCTAAGTCCTAACACCCTGACACCTTTGTCCTAAACCCGGAATCTAAGTTCTTACACCCTGACGCCTTCCCCTAAACCCGGAACCTTCTTCCTATACCCCTACAACCTTCCTCCTAAACCCGGAACCTTCTTCCTATACCCCTACAACCTTCCTCCAAAACCCGGAACCTTCTTCCTATACCCCTACAACCTTCCTCCTAAAACCGGAATCTAAGTCCTAACACCCTGACAACTTCCTCCTAAACGTGGAATCTAATTTCTTACACCCTGACACTTCCTCCTAAACGTGGAATCTAATTTCTTACACCCTGACACATTTGTCCTAAACCCGGAATCTAAGTCCTAACACCCTGACACCTTTGTCCTAAACCCGGAATCTAATTCCTAACACCCTGACCCCTTCCTCCTAAACCCGGAATATAAGTTCTAACACCCATACATCATTATTCCTATACCCTGAAACCTTGTTCTAACAACCATATAACATTATTCCTATACCCTGGAACCTTACTCTTAAACCCGGAATCTAAATTCTTACACCCTGACACCTTCCTCCTAAACCTGGAATCTAATTTCTAACACCCTGCAACCTTCATTCCTAAACCCGGACTCTAAGTTCTAACACCCTGACACCTTTATTCCTAAACCCGGAATCCGAATTTTGACATCCCTACAATCTTCAACCTAAACCCAGAATCTGCATTCTAACACCCTGCAACCTTCATTCCTAAACCCGGACTCTAAGTTCTAACACCCTGACACCTTTATTCCTAAACCCGGGATCTAAATTCTTACACCCTGACACCTTCCTCCTAAACCCGGAATCTGACTTCAAACATCCCTACAGCGTTCCTCCTAAACCCGGAATCTAAGTTCTAACACCACGAAACCTTCTTCCTAAATCCGCAATCTAAGTCCTAACACCCTGACACCTTTGTCCTAAACACGGAATCTAAGTCCTAACACCCTGACACCTTTGTCCTAAACACGGAATCTAAGTTCTAACACCCGGACACCTTTGTCCTAAACCCGAAAAATAAGTTCTAACACCCTGAAACATTTGTTCTAAACCCGGAATCTAAATTCTAACACCCTGGCACCTTTGTCTTAAACCCGGAATCTAAGTTCTTACACCCTGACACCTTTCTCCTAAACCCGGAATCTAATTTCTAACATACTGACACCTTCTTCCTGAACCCGGAATCTAAATCCTAACACCCTGACACCTTTGTCCTAAACCCGGAATCTAAATTCATACACCCTGGCACCTTCTCCCTGAACCCGGAATCTAAGTCCTAACACCCTGATACATTTCTCCTAAACGCGGAATCTAAGTTCTTACACCCTGACACCTTCCTCCTAAACCCGGAATCTAAGTTCTTACACCCTGACACTTTCCTCCTGAACCCGGAATCTAAGTTCTTACACCCTGGCACTTTCCTCCTAAACCCGGAATCTAAGTTCTTACACCCTGACACCCTTCTCCTAAATCCGGAATCTGACACCTGACACCCCTACAACCTTATTCTAATACCCCCACAGCCTTATTCTAATACCCCTACAACCTCATTCTACTAACCCAACAATCTTATTCCTAAACCCGGAATCTAAGTCCTAACACCCAGACAACTTCCTCCTAAATCCGAAATCTAGGTTCTAACACGCCTACAACCTTCCTCCAAAACCCGGAATCTATGTTCTAAGACCCTGACCCCTTTGTCCTAAACCCGGAATCTAAGTCCTAACACCCTGACCCCTTACACCTAAACCCGGAATCCAAGTTCTAACACCCATACAACCTCCCTCCTAAACCCGGAATCCAAGTTCTAACACCCAAACACCTTCGTCCTAAACGCGGAATCTGAATTTTTTTTTTTCTTTTTTCTTCTTTTCTTTTTTCTGTTGGTGTATAGTTTCCGGTTTCAGCACCCCCGCCATCCGGTCTATGTCTGCGAGGAGTTTTTCCTACCCCTCCCGGGAGGGATGCTGGGATGCTTCCCTGCCATCCGGTTCATACCATCCGCTTACTACCATCCGGTTACTACCATCCAGTTCATACCATCCGGTTCATACCATCCTGTTCCTACCATCCACTTCCCACCATCCACTTCCCACCATACGGTTCCTACCATCCAGTTCCCACCATCCAGTTCCCACCATCCAGTCTCCACCATCCAGTTCCTACCATCCAGTCTCCACCATCCAGTCTCCACCATCCAGTCTCCGCCATCCAGTCTCCACCATCCAGTCTCCACCATCCAGTCTCCACCATCCAGTCTCCACCATCCAGTCTCCACCATCCAGTCTCCACCATCCAGTCCCCACCATCCAGTTCCCACCATCCAGTCCCCACCATCCAGTTCCCACCATCCAGTCCCCACCATCCAGTCCCCACCATCCAGTCCCCACCATCCAGTTCCCACCATCCAGTTCCAACCATCCGGCCATTACCATCAGGTTCATACCATCCTGTTCCTACGATCCGGTTACTACCATCCAGCCTCCACCATCCAGTCACTACCATGCACTTCCCATTATCCAGTTCACACCGTCCTGTTCCCAACATCCTGTTCCCACCATCCGGTTCATACCGTCCAGTTCATACCATCCGGTTCATACCATCCACTTCCCACTACTTGATACCTACCATCCGGTTACTACCATCAGGGCGACCTGTACTATCCGGTCCCTGTCTGCGAGGAGTTTTTCCTAACCCCTCCCGGGAGGGGTGCTGGGATGCGTCCCTGCCATCCGGCCACTACCATCCGGTTAGTATGCCCTATCCGGTCTTTGTCTTCGAGGAGTTTTTCCTAACCCCTCCCGGGAGGGATGCTGGGATGCTTCCCTGCCATCCGGTACCTACGATCCGGTTCCTACCATCCGGTTCATACCATCCGGTTCATACCATCCAGTTCATACCACCCGGCATACACCATCCGGTTACTACCATCCGGTCTATACCATCCGGTTCATACCATCAGGTTCCTACCATCCGGTTCCTACCATTCGGTTCATACCATCCCGTTCATACCATCAGGTTAGTGTGTAGTATCCGGTTCATACCATCCACTTCCCACCATTCGGTTTCTACTATCCAGTTTTCACCGTCCAGTTCCCACCATCCGGCTCATACCATCCATTTCCCCCCATTCGGTTCGTACCGTCCGCTTCATATCATCCAGTTCCCACTATTCGATACCTACCATCCGGTACCGACTATCCGGTACCTACCATCCGGTTCATACCATGCAGTTCCTGCCATCCACTCACTATCATCCGGTTATTACCATCCGGTTTCAACATCATGCGGTTACTACCATCCGGTTGTTCCGTCGTATCGGGTCTTTGTCTTCGAGGAGTTTTACCTACCCCTCCCGGGAGGGATGCTGGGATGCGTCCCTGCCATCCGGTTCCTACCATCCGGTTAATACCATCCCGTTCATACCATCCGGTTCATACCATCCGGTTCATACCATCCAGTCCATACCGTCCTGTTCATACCATCCGCTTCATACCATCCGGTCACTACCATCCAGTCTCCACCATCCGGTTCATACTATCCGGTTCATACCATCAGGTTATTGTGTAGTATCCGGTTCATACCATCCGGTTCATACCATCCGGTTCCTACCATCCGTTTACTACCATACACTTCCCACCATCCGGTTCATACCATCCGGTTACTACCATACACTTCCCACCATCCGGTTCATAGCATCCGGTTACTACAATCCGGTTGGTGTGTAGTATCCGGTTAGTGTCTGCGAGGAGATTTTCCTTTCCCTTCCCCTTACTCAACTAAAGCTAACCCAGGAACCTTATTCCTATACCCTGGAACCTTACTCCTAAACCCTGGAACCTTACTCCTAAACCCTGGAACCATACTCCTAAACCCTGGAACCTTACTCCTAAACCCGGAACCCTACTCCTAAACCCGGAACCCTACTCCTAAACCCTGGAACCTTACTCTAAAACCCTGGAACCTTACTCCAAAACCCTGGAACCTTACTCCAAAACCCTGGAATATTACTCCAAAACCCTGGAACCTTACTCCAAAACCCTGGAATCTTACTCCTAAACCCGGAACCCTACTCCTAAACCCGGAACCCTACTCCTAAACTCGGAACCCTACTCCTGAACCCGGAACCCTACTCCTAAACCCGGAACCCTACTCCTAAACGCGGAACCCTACTCCTAAACCCTGGAACCATACTCCTAAACCCTGGAACCTTACTCGAATAACCCTAAAACCTCTACTCCTAAACCCTGGAACCCTACTCCTAAACCCGGAACCCTACTCCTAAACCCGGAACCCTTCTCCTAAACCCGGAACCCTACTCCTAATCCCCGAACCCTACTCTTAAACCCGGAACCCTACTTCTAAACCCGGAACCCTACTCCTAAACCCGGAACCCTACTTCTAAACCCGGAACCCTACTCCTAAACCCGGAACCCTACTTCTAAACCCGGAACCCTACTCCTAAACCCGGAACCCTACTCCTAAACCCGGAACCCTACTCCTAAACCCGGAACCCTGCTCCTAAACCCGGAACCATACTCCTAAACCCGGAACCCTACTCCTAAACCCGGAACCCTACTCCTAAACCCGGAACCCTACTCCTAAACCCGGAATCCTACTCCTAAACCCGGAACCCTACTCCTGAACCCGGAATCCTACTCCTAAAACCGGACACCTTCTTCCTAAACCCGGAACCCTACTCCTAAACCCGGAACCCTACTCCTAAACCCGGAAGCCTACTCCTAAACCCGGAACCCTACTCCTAAACCCGGAACCCTACTCCTAAACCCGGAACCCCACTCCTAAACCCGGAACCCTACTCCTAAACCCGGAATCTAAGTTCTAACACCCTGACAACATCCTCCTAAACCCGGAATCTAAGTTCTAGCACCCTGAGACCTTTGTCCTAAACCCGGAATCTGACTTCTAACACCCCTACAATCTTCCTCCTAAACCCAGAATCTGACTTCTTACACCCTGACACTTTTGTCCTAAACCCGGAGTCTAAGTCCTAACACCCTGACACCTTCTTCCTAAACCTGGAATCTAAGTTCTAACACCACTGCAACCTTCCTCCTAAACTCGGAATCTAAGTTCTAACACCCTGAACCCTAAACCCTGTAGACCCGGAATCTAAGTTCTTACACCCGGACCCCTTTCTCCTAAACCCGGAATCGAAGTTCTAACACTCTGACACCTTTGTCCTAAACCCGGAATCTAAGTTCTGACACCCTGACACCTTCTTCCTAAACCCGGAATCTAAGTTCTAACACCCTGTCACCTTTGTCCTAAACCCGGAATCTAATTCCTTACACCCCGAAACCTACCTCCTAAACCCGAAATCTACGTCCTAACACCGCGCACCTTCTTCGTGAACCCGGAATCTCAGTCCTAACACCCTGGCACCTTTGTCCTAAACCCGGAATCTAAATTCTAACACCCTGACACCTTTGTCCTAAAACCGGAAACTAAGTCCTAACACCCTGACACCTTCCTCCTAAACCCGGAATCTAAGTTCTAACACCCCGACACCTTCCCCCTAAACCTGCAATCTAAGTTCTAACACCCTGACCCCTTCCTCCTAAACCCGGAATCTGACTTCTAACACCCGTAAAACCTTCCCCCTAAACCCGGAATCTAAGTCCAAACACCCTGACACCTTTGTCCTAAACCAGGAATCTGATTTTTGACACCCTGACACCTTTCTCCTAAACCTGGAATCTAAGTCCTAACACCCGGACACTTTTATCCTAAACCCGGAATCTAAGTTCTAACACCCTGACACCTTCCCCCTAAACCCGGAATCTAAGTCCTAACACCCTTACAACCTTACTCCTAACAACGGAATCTGACTTCTTACACCCTGACAACTTCCTCCTAAACCTGGAATCTAAGTTCTAACACCCTGACACCTCCCCCCTGAACCCGGAATCTAAGTCCTAACACCCTCACACCTCCCCCCCTGAACCCGGAATCTAAGTTCTAACACCCTAACAACCTTTCTCCTAAACCCGGAATCTAAGTCCTAACACCCTGACACCTTCCTCCTAAACCCGGTATCTAAGTCCTAACACCCCTGCAACCTTCCCCCTAAACCCGGAATACAAGTTCTAACACCCTGCCACCTTTATTCCTAAAACCGGAATCTAAGTTCTGACACCCTGACAACTTTGTCCTAAAACCGGAATCTAAGTCCTAACAACCTGACACCTTTGTCCTAAACCCGGAATCTATGTTCTAACACCCCGACACCTTTGTCCTAAAGCTGGAATCTGACTTCAAACATCTCTACAACGTTCCTCCTAAACCCGGAACCCCACTCCTAAACCCGGAACCCTACTCTAAACCCGGAACCCTACTCCTAAACCCGGAACCCTACTCCTAAACCCGGAACCCTACTCCTAAACCCGGAACCCTACTCCTAAACCCGGAACCCTACTTCTAAACCCGGAACACTACTCCTAAACCCGGAACCCTACTCCTAAACCTGGAACCCTACTCCTAAACCCGGAACCCTACTCCTAAACCCGGATCCCTACTCCTAAACCCGGAACTCTACTCCTAAACCTGAAACCCTACTCCTAAACGCGGAATCTGACTTCTAACAACCCACAACCTTCCCATCTTCACCCAACCTATTTTTTTTTTTTTCTCTTTCCATCCTGTTTTCTGCCATCCGGTTAATGTCTAGTATACGGTTCGTCTTCCTCTTCCATCCGGTTAATACCATCCGGTTACTCCCATCCGGTTTCTACCATCCGATTATTGCACCATCCGGTTGTTGCGTCGTATCCAGTCCCCGTTTTCGAGGAGTTTTATCTACCCCTCCCGGGAGGGATGCTGGTATGCTTCCCTGCCATCCGGTTCATACCATCCGGCTCATACCATCTGGTTCATACCATCTGGTTCATACCATCCGGTTTATACCATCCAGGTTCATACCATCCGGTTCATACCATCCGGTTCATACCATCAGGTTCATACCATCAGGTTAGTGTGTAGTATCCGGTTCATACCATCCGGTTCATACCATCCGCTTCCTCCCATCCCGTTCTTTCCATCCGGTTCATACCATCCAGTTCACCCCATCCGGTGCCCACCATCCGGTTCATACTATCCGGTTACTGCCATCCAGTTACGGCCATCCAGTTTCCCACCATCCACTTCCCACCATCCAGTCTCCACCATCCAGTCTCCACCATCCGGTACCTACCATCCGGTTACTGCCATCCGGCTCCTACCATCCAGTTCGTACCATCCGGTACCTACCATCCGGTCCATACCATCCGCTTCCTACCATCCAGTTCATTCCATCCGGCTCATACTATCCGGTTACTACCAACCGGTACCTACCATCCGGTTGTTAAGTAGTATCCGATCCCGGTCTTCAAGGAGTTTTACCTTTCCCTTCCCCTTACTCAAGTAAAGCTAACCCCGGAACCTTACTCCTAAACCCGGAACCCTACTCCTAAACCCTGAAACATTACTCCTATACCCTGAAACCATAGTCCTATACCCTGAACCCTACTCCTAAACCCGGAATCTAAGTTCTAACACCCTGACACCTTCCTCCTAAACTCGGAACCCTACTCCTAAACCCGGAACCCTACTCCTAAACCCGGAACCCTACTCTTAAACCCGGAACCCTACTCCTAAACCCGGAACCCTACTCCTAAACCCGGAACCCTACTCCTAAACCCTGAACCCTAAACCCTAAACCCTGAACCCTAAACCCTGAACCCTGAACCCTAAACCCTAAACCCTGAACCCTAAACCCTGAACCCTGAACCCTATACTAACACCCTTAGCACCTTATTCTAATACCCCAACAACATCATTCTGACACCCCTACAACCTTATTCCAGCACCCCTAAAACCTTTATTCCAATACCCTTACCACCTTATACTGACACCCTTACCACCTTATTCTGACACCCTTACCACCTTATTCTGACACCCTTACCACCTTATTATAACACCCTTACCACCTTATTCTAATACCCTATGACCTTATTCTAATACCCCTAAGACCTTATTCTAATACCCCTAAGACCTTATTCTAATACCCCTAAGACCTTATTCTAATACCCCTAAGACCTTATTCTAATACCCCTAAGACCTTATTCTAATACCCCTAAGACCTTATTCTAATACCCCTAAGACCTTATTCTAATACCCCTAAGACCTTATTCTAATACCCCTAAGACCTTATTCTAATACCCTATGACCTTATTCTAATACCCCTAAGACCTTATTCTAATACCCCTAAGACCTTATTCTAATACCCCTAAGACCTTATTCTAATACCCCTAAGACCTTATTCTAATACCCCTAAGACCTTATTCTAATACCCCTAAGACCTTATTCTAATACCCCTAAGACCTTATTCTAATACCCCTAAGACCTTATTCTAATACCCCTAAGACCTTATTCTAATACCCCTAAGACCTTATTCTAATACCCCTAAGACCTTATTCTAATACCCCTAAGACCTTATTCTAATACCCCTAAGACCTTATTCTAATACCCCTATGACCTTATTCCAATACCCTAAGACCTCATTCTAATACCCTATGACCTTATTCCAATACCCTAAGACCTCATTCTAATACCCTATGACCTTATTCCAATACCCTAAGACCTCATTCTAATACCCTATGACCTCATTCTAATACCCTATGACCTTATTCTAATACCCCTAAGACCTTATTCTAATACCCCTAAGACCTTATTCTAATACCCTATGACCTTATTCTAATACCCCTAAGACCTTATTCTAATACCCCTAAGACCTTATTCTAATACCCCTAAGACCTCAGTCTAATACCCTAAGACCTTATTCTAATACCCCTAAGACCTTACTACTGTACCCTACAACCTTATTCTAACACCCCAACAACCTTAAAATTTTTTTTTTCTTTTTTTCTTTTTTTCTTTTTTTCTTTTTTTCTTTTTTTCTTTTTTTCTTTTTTTCTTTTTTTCCTTCCTTTTTTTTTTTTTTTTATCATTCTTTTTCTTCTTTGTTCCTTTTTTTTTTTTTTTTTTTTTCTTTATTATATTTCTTTTTTTTTTTTATTTTTTATAATTCTTTTTTTTCTGGGGGAAGATTAGAACATTTAATTTTTGTCTTACCTTGTACTTGGTGAGATGCTTCCCCTAACTTCTGCATAACCGTGGCTATATTTGAAGTGTTCACTTTGCCACCAGATACTATTTCCTTACCCCCCCAATAAACATTCTTTCCTTACCCCTCCCTCCCTAAGGAACCTTTTCATTCCCCCTCCTCCCTAAACAACCTTCTTTCCTTCATTCCCTTTCCTTCAATCCCTCTCCTTCCTTCCCCCTTTTCCGTCCTTCCCCCTCCTTCATTCCTTCCCCCTCCTTCATTCCTTCCCCCTCCGCTTTCCTTCCCCTTCCCTTTCCTTCATTCCTTCCCCCTCCTTCATTCCTTCCCCCTCCTTCATTCCTTCCCCTTCTTCTTTCCCTTCTCCTTCTTCTTTCCCTTCTCCTTCTTCTTTCCCTTCTCCTTCCTTCCCTGTCCCCTTTCCTTCCCTGTCCCCTTTCCTTCCCTGTCCCCTTTCCTTCCCTGTCCCCTTTCCTTCCCTATCCCCTTTCCTTCCCTGTCCCCTTTCCCTTACTTCCTTCTCCTTTTCCTTCCTTCAAGCATTCTTTCTTCCCTTTCCTTCTCCTTCCCCTTTCCCTTTCCCTTTCCCTTTCCTTCCTTCCCCTTTCCTTTCTTCCCCTTTCTTCCTTCCCCTTCCTATTCCTTCACTTTTTTCCTTCCCCTTCCCTTTCCTTCCCCTTTTCCTTCCCCTTTACCTTCCCCCTTTGCCTTCCCCCCCCTTTCCTTCATTCCCTTTCCTTCCCCTTTTCCTTCCCCTTCTTTCCTTCCCCTTCTTTCCTTCCCCTTCTTTCCTTCCCCTTCTTTCCTTCCCCTTCTTTCATTTCCTTTCCTTTCCTTCTCATTCCCTTTCCCTTCTCATTCCCTTTCCTTCCCTTCCTCCTTCTATTCCTTCCCCTTCTTTCCTTCCCCTTCTTTCCTTCCCCTTCTTTCCTTCCCCCTCTTTCCTTCCCCCCCGAACCTTCTTCCCTGTTCCTTTCCTTTCCTTTCCTTTCCTTTCCTTTCCTTT
>NC_011915.2:2423464-2614865 GCF_000006355.2 Plasmodium knowlesi strain H
TTTCTATTCCGTTCCTTTCTTTTCTTTTCTTTATTCCGTTCCTTTCTTCACTTCCTTCTTTGTGTTCTATTTCGTTCCTTTCCTTTCTTTTCTTTTCTTTTCTTTTCTTTTCTTTATTTCGTTCCTTTCTTTTCTTTTCTTTATTCCGTTCCTTTCTATTCGTTCTTTTTTTCTTTTCTTTTTTTATTCCGTTCCTTTCTTCTTTTCTTCTTCTTCTATTGCCTTTATTCCTATTCCGTTCCTTTCCTTTCTTCTTCTCTTTATTTCGTTCCTTTCTTCTCTATTCCGTTCCTTCTACTCTATTCCCCCTTTTATTCTTTTTTTTCCATTGCCAATAAACAATAATATAAGAAGGGAAGTAATGTTTTCTTCAAAGGGGGGAAAAGAAGAAAAGAAGGTTTTATTAAACGGGGAAAGGAATGTAATAAGAAAAAGAAGGTTCCTTACGGGGTGAAAAGGAAGGTTTAAAGGGAAGGAAAAAGAAGGTTCCTTCCTAGGTTATTAGAATAACAATATGGCCTGGTACTTAACCACCTTAAGGGAGGGAAGTAATGTTTGGTTTAAGGAAAGGAATGTAAGAAGAAAAAGAAGGTTTTCTTTTTCCTCCGTTTAGGGTTCGAACAACAATAAGATATGGCCTGGTATTTTAACGTCCTCAAAGGGAGAGGGAAGGATGTTGAAAATTTTTGTTTTAGGGGAGGGAAGAAGAAGTTGAAAATTTTTGTTTCAGGGAGGGAAGAAGAAGTTGAAAATTTTTGTTCTAGGGAGGGAAGAAGAAAGTTGAAAATTTTTGTTTTAGGGAGGGGGGAGTAGGAAGGTTTCCAAGGGGGGAAAAGGAAAAAGAAGGGAGGTTTCTTAAAGGGGGAAAAGAAAGGAAGGGAAGGTTCTTTTCCCTCTGTTCTTTAGAACAATAATATATGACCTGGTACTTAGCCACCTTAAGGGAGGGAAGGGAAGAAGAAGTTGAAAATTTTTGTTTTAGGGAGGGAAGTGGAAAGTTCTGTTTAAAGGTAGGGAAGTGGAAAGTTTTGTTTAAAGGTAGGGAAGGGAAGTTGAAAATTTTTGTTTTAGGGAGGGAAGGGAAGGAAGATGATAATTTTTGTTTCAGGGAGGGGAGGAATGTTTTGTTTAAAGGTAAGGAAGGTGAAAGGAAGCTTCTTTCCTCGGTTATTAGAACAGCAATATGGCCTGCTACTTAACTCTTTAATGGAGGGAAGGGAAGAAGAAGTTGAAAATTTTTTTTTTTTTTTTTATTTTTTTTCCTTTGAGGAAAAGAAGAAAAGAAGGTTTCTTAAAGGGGGGAAAGGAAAGAAGGTTCTTTTTCTTCGGTTTTTCCTTCAACAACAATAATATATGGCCTCGTACTTAACAACATGAAGGGAGATTTTTTTTTTTTTCTTAACTATTATAAAGGGAGGGAAAAGAAAGAAAGTTTAAAAGGGACGGAATGAAGCTTCTGTTCCTTCGTTCTTTTTAACAACAATAAGATATGTCCTGCTACTTAACTCTTTAATGGAGGGAGATTTTTTTTTTTTATTATTATTATAAAGAGGGAAAGGAAAAAAGGTTTCTTAAAGGGAGAAAAGAAAGGAAGGAAACGTTCTCTTTTCTCAGTTATTAGAACAACAATATATGTCCTGGTATTTTAACGTCCTTAAGGGAGGGAAGAAGAAGTTGAAAATTTTTTTTTTTTTTTTTTATTTCATAGAGGAGAAGGGAAGAAAAAGAAGAAGGTTTTCAAAGGGAAGTGAAAGAAGGTTCTTTAAGGGAGAAAAGAAGGAAAGAAGGTTTCTTAAAGGAGGTTCAAAGGAAGAAAGCAAGTTTACGGGAGGAGAAGGAAGGAAGGTTTTAGAGGAGAAAAAAAATGAATGAAGGAAGGAAGAAAAAGAAGGTACTTTAAGGGAGAAAAGAAGGAAAGAATGTTTAAAGCATAGAAAAAGAAAGAAGGCAAGTTTAAGGGAATGAAAGAAGATTTAGGGGCAATGGAAGGAAGGATTAGGGGGAAGGAAAGAAGTTTTAGGGGCAATGGAAGGAAGGATTAGGGGGAAGGAAATAAGTTTTAAGGGTAAGGAAAGAAGGTTTAGTGGGAAGGAGAAAGAAGGTTCTTAGGGGGAAGGAGAAAGAAGGTTTAGGGGTAAGGAAGGAAAGAAGGTTTCAGGGGGAAGGAAAATTTTGTTTAAGGAAGGAAAGTTATGTTTAAGGGATGGAATGTTCTGTTTAAGAGAAGGAATGTTCTGCTTAAGAGAAGGAATGTTCTGCTTAAGAGAAGGAATGTTCTGCTTAAGAGAAGGAATGTTCTGTTTAAGAGAAGGAATGTTCTGTTTAAGAGAAGGAATGTTCTGTTTAGGAGAAGGAATGTTTTGTTTAAGGGAAGAAAAATAGCTGAAAGGACACGTAAAGCAATGCAGCGGAAAAGAAGAAATTAAAAAAAAAGAAAAAAAAAAAACATGTGTGTTGTGTAGTAGACTGATCTTGCTATGCCCATGAAGTTAGCAAACAAGGGAAGGATGGTATGCAGTACCTCCCCCCCCCTCCCCCCTTGGGCGCATAAACGCTCCGCCCCCTTTTCCACAATATGCGCAACGGACATACGCAAGAGTCCGTTATTTATTTTTTGTTCTGTTTTTTTCACATCTCTTTTTTTCCCTTTTCGCTTACTCCGAGATCAAACATAGTTGGAAGTATGCGTTAAAATGCGTTGCACACTTTGCGTAACGGCTTCGTCAATGAAGCACATGTGTATCACACGACATGTCGTTTATCTCGAACGGTCAGGCGCATATTTGTGGTATGATTCCCTGTGCGAATGTGCGCTCGATTTTGTTTTTTCCCCTTTCTAACTCGTTTTGATCGCAACGGTCAGTCATTGGAAAATAGTCTACTGCTGCGCTTCATGTGTTGGATTCCTGAGATTGAAATTTTCGCGCCCCAAGATGTTCGTCCATCGTGACGCTCACCGGCAGGGGAATATACCCCAGATAGCCCCAATGATACTTCATTCTGATCACTCCCCCCCATGTTATCATTAAAAAGGGTATGCCTACTTGATTTAGTAAATTGCCATGGGGGAGCAACGTGGTTGGAATGACGAACATATCCCTCGAGCGTTTCTTCCCTTGATCTTTTACTCCATTTTAACAAAAAATCGATAGCAAGGTGGCGTGATTTCTTTATGTTTAAATTTCACACAAAGGTGGAAATAAAATTATTAAACAAAGTGGTGGCATGAAAAGGCAAACGAAACTGCAGGAAATGAAAACGCAGACGGAAGGACAAACGCGAAGTGCACCTGACATTGGAGCAATCGGCACAACGATGCTCTTCGTATGTGGGCTCCCACATAAAAAAGTTGATGCAAAAATGCGGCAGAAATTTTCCACCATTCATGTGTGTAACTTCTTCCCGTCTGCCCCATGGGGTACGACGTGGCACCCTTAAACACGAAAAAAAAAAAATTTATCATGTGAACAAACGAGGACGGGATTTGTACTCTTGGAAATTACAACTCCGAAGAAGATGCGATCAGGGGGGTCATCACCTGAAAAATTGAGATGCGTGAAGGCGATGAAGGGGGCGAAGTGCAGCAACTCCGTATGTAGTCATTCCCCATGGTTTCACACAACCGCGGGAGGGAGGTGGCAATGATAGTCTCGCCATGCACGGGGACATGCAATCGGATACCACGCTAGACCGAAACACTGATAAACTGCTTAATGGCTAACCGACTTGACGGAGCCCATCCGCACCGCTGCGTCGCGCCGATGCACTGAACTTACCATGGTGATGGTCGAAATCAACTTGATGAGCACATGGATGGAGGGGCCCGCAGTGTCCTTGCAGGGGTCCCCCACGGTGTCGCCAATCACACTAGAGACATGCGCGGGGCTATTCTTCCCTCCGTAAAAACCAGACTCGATGTACTTCTTTGCATTATCCCACGCCCCCCCCGCGTTGTTGAGAAAGAGCGCCATCAAAATCCCCGTGGATGTGGAGAACATAATAAACGAAGCAATGACCTGTGCCCCCAGCAAGTCATTATTTCTGAACTTCCCAATTTGCTTAAAAAGCAAGCCAATTATGATGGGTGCACATAGAGCAAGTAGCCCCGGTTTAATCGTCTCGATCAGTGCCTTCCTACTAATAATTGAAACACAGGTGTGATAGTCTGGTTTCTCATCATAGGTGAGTATCCCCGGGTGTTCATTAAATTGTCTGCGCACTTCTTTGAGAACTTCTTCGGCTGTATTTCCAACTGCATCTAAGGACCAGCTAGCGAAAAGAAACACCACAACGGATCCCAGAATCCCACCAATGAATACCTCCGGCAAGGCAATATCTACAGTAGTAAAAGGTGTCTTGGCATGGAGAGAAACTTCACTAAGAAAGGCAGAAAAAAGTAAAAAACATGCCAAAGCAGCTGAACCAACACTGTACCCCTTTGTATTTGCTTTCGTCACATTCCCAACTGCATCTAACTTATCTGTAATGAATCGAACGCTCTCTGGTTGATTCGACATCTCTACAATTCCACCTGCATTGTCTGCTATGGGTCCAAAATTAGACATGCTTAAAATGAAGACTGCTGTGGAGAGCATGCCCATCGTGGCTACTGATGTGCCGTAGAGCCCATTTATAGCACGTCCATCTCCAGTCAAATTGCTTGCTAACCCTAGGTAATAAGAAGCTAACAGAGATACAGAAATTACGATCGTGGGGAGAAAAGTAGATTCCATGCCGACGTATAGACCCGTTATTATGTTAGTAGCGGGACCGCTTAAAGACGCATGAGCTATCTTTCTCACTTTCGGGTAGGAGTAGTCTGTGTAATATCTGGTCAGAATAACAAACAGATATGAACAAACCATACCAACCAGTCCACATAAGGACAGATAAACCCATGAATAATCATTTGGACGATTTTCCCCCATGACAAACAACATTTTACAGAAGAAAAAAAAAAAACCCATGGCAAGGAGACAAGTAACAATATAGGCTCTTAACATCACCTTCAGTGGGTTCTCCAAATGTTCTCCAATCATCTCCAGTTCGTTATCATTGTAATGGTCTCGGCTTATGGAAGACAGGGCTGTGTCCCCATTTGCGCTGTGTATGTTTACATTTGCACCATTCTCCATTGCTGCATTGTAGGATGCGCTACTCAGATGGATATACTTATCCTCTCCCACGTGTTGCTTGCTATTCACACGTGCCTTCCTTCCCACTGGGTTGCTTGCATAGTCGCTCCTCGTCCGAACAAGATACACCCCAATGGTGGACACTAACAAATCCATCGAGTGGACAAACAGGGGAAAGAGAACAAAGTAGTTAGCCCTCTTTTCAGAAATGATTCCATTTTCACATAAGGTTCCCCCCAAAATCATAGATGCAATAATTTCCGCCGATATGGATTCAAATAAATCTGCACACTGACCTGCACAGTCACCTACGTTGTCTCCAACCAAGTCTGCTATCACTGCTGGGTTCCTGGCATCATCCTCCGGAATATGTTTCTCTACCTTCCCGACTAAGTCGGCACCTATATCGGCTGCTTTCGTGTAAATACCACCAGCTAGCTGATATAGCATGGCCACTAGAGAAGCTCCAAATCCGTATCCAACAATCAGTAGGGGATATTTTGTAAAGGACAGGGAGGGATATAAAATATTTATTAGCACTAGTAAGGAGCAAATGCCAAAAATAGCTAGCGCCACGTTCACAATCGCACTTATTGCCCCGCTCCTGAAACAAGTCATCAGGGCTTTCCTATACGAATAGGTGGAAGCTTTAGCCACACGAACATTCGCCCGGACGGCTACATAAATGCCGTTGTACGCTGCTATGGAACTGCATGTAGCTCCCAGTAAAAATGAAATAGAGGTTATTATGCTGTATGCAAAAGGTGATATTTCTATGTACTCCTCAGTAATACCCTCCATCATGGTGTTCTTCTCTCGGGGAAACTTTGTGTTATCTCCTCTCAGCATATAAAGGAACATTAGAAGTATCGTAAAAGCCACAGATATTTTAAAAATCGAATTGTATTGCACTGCGAAGAATCCTTCCGATCCTTCCTTTATCGGTTTTGCTATGTCCTCCAGGGAAAGTACTTCGTATCCATCATTCGGCGCTCCCAAGGTCTGGTCCCCCGTTTCGTGCACCACCTCCGTCCGACCCTCTCCTCGTTTGTCACCATTATTCGGTTCCATTGTTTGGCTATTCCTATGTGGAAGGCCGATCTGTTCGGGTGTAACGCGAATTTGGTAGGTTGTCACGCCGTCCTTCCGACCATTACCCATCCAACCGTCGCTCCCTGGTACGCTACTGTACGAGTCGTATTCGTCCTTCAACACGGAGCTCAACATGTGCAGGGCAAATAACAGGAAGAACGCACTGTAGAGGGATAGCCCCACTAAGCACACGGTCTTCACATTGTCAACAGTTTGATATGTCCCATACGTTGCTGTTGCGAATGCAAGCAACACTCCTGCGTTAATCAAGATCCTTTGTTTACGTGATCGGTTTATATACCACTTCAGACACCCAAACGACGTTACATCATCTTCGTAGTCTCCACATTGTTCGTATTGAACTTCACCCATTGGAAGGCTCCATCCTTGTGCATTGCGCATATAGGGGAGGTTTTCCCCCTTCTGTGTTTTAGGGACATCCCCAACCTTTCTACTTTGGAAGGACCCCTTGGAATAGACTCCACCAAAGAAACTCATTACATTGGGGAAGCGCTTCCTCTTCCCGTTTCCATGAAAGGGGAGCATTTTCGCCCTTCCTGCGATGGGCCGTACGTGCGTCCCTGTCTATTGCTTGTCTTCTTTGGGGTCACCCACCTGGATAGAGAGGGGATTCTTCTTCACAGCGGACGTCTTTCGCACGTTCGACGCTTAGTAACAGGGAGGCCAAGTAGAGGAAGCAAAAAAAAAAAAAAAAAAAAAGACTCGACTCCCCCCCACTTGTAAGTAAAAACATCAAAGAGGAACCATTCCGCATGCACAACAGGGAAAAGGACGAACAAAATTTTTTCTTCCTTAGTGGGATGCAACAAGCTGCAACACGGTGGACGTAAAAATATGTCTACACAGGGACGATCATCCGATGTGCATGATGTAACCCCCCAGGGAAGAATTCCTAACACCTTCACAAAGTGGTAAAATAGAAAATAACAATTGTGATGATGACTAGCGGAAAGGTATACACAGAAAATGGCCCCCCCTCCAGAAAAAATAAAAATGTGCTACATTTTATGTTGCCCTTTTTCTATGAACAGGTCAAGTAAAAAAAAAAAAAAAAAAAAAAAAAAGGGAATAAAAAATAGCTATTTTTTTTTCTGCTAAATTTTGCCTGACCCCCGTTCATAAAAAAAAAAAAAAAAAGTGTCTGCAGGAGTTGCATTATTAACCGCAAAAGGTGTAATGAACTACAGCTGGAAAGACGAACAACTTGGCGGTATCATACGTCAGCCCTGTGCCATCCGAAAGTTGCAAAGACAGAAGAGCGCGCGATACGAGACATTTCAAGGAACAAAGGTTTTACACTATCACTTAATTGTTCATTTGGGTGGGTATTTTCGAGATAACTCGTTTGCTTTTTTTTTCCTTTTTTTTTTCTTCTTTTTTGCACACGTCTGTGATTAAAAAAAAAAAAAAAAAGGAGATCGGCAACTCGCTCGGGCGCGGACAAATTGGCAGACATTTTGATAACTGACAATCAAGTGCTCCTTCCAAAGGTTTTATCATCATTTTAACATACATTGAGGTTACTTGGGCCAAAGGTGGAGCGGGTGCCATCACATTGCCGTGACACATTTTTCCTATACCCGGTGTGCAAAATTGTCTTTTCCTTTTCTTCCCTTTTAAGGGGGCTATTTCTGTGTTGGGTATCCAACGTAGTGGGCAGTTTTTTTCATCGCACGATGGAAGGCACGAATGTGTTGTACGTATGTATGTCCTCTTTTCCCTTACACCCTTTCACCTTTTATTTCTGCCCCCCGTATGAATACAAATAATTCGAAGGCACGTGTATGCATCCCCTCGGGGGGACCCTTTCAGTTCGGTTATTTCATTTTTTCCTTTTCACCACAGAATGGTGACGGTGGGGCTCATACGTACACATGTTCGCGATCCTTGTTCACACTCTGGCAACCCCGCCCATACACACCACTTTTCCCATTCATCATCTTCCGCTGTTGTCAGCAGGAGAGACCCCACTTTGACGGCACCGGCAGTGAAATGCAGAAATCAACGACGTTTAACTACTCAAGGCTCTTAACAACTGCCCATCCTTCCCTTTTAGATGTCGTTACATGTGTGCACGTATATGAGTGTAGTTATGTATACACGTATGTATGTGCATATACTTCTGTACAAGTTTGCTGTGTGCAGGAGAAAATTTTATACCCTGAAACACATACCTGATGGGAAGCTTCCTCTTTGCAAGCATCATCCACTCCCTCTTTTCCAGCGCTTCAAATAAACGCCAGGGACTTCCACAAAATAGTGCCACGTACTCGGGGAGGGGAGTGGGGGGGAAGTCACTTCGAAATAGATAAAAAACAATGTCGTTTAACCGGTTGATGCATACGATTTTTATTTTATCACGTGCTAGAGAAGTCAAAAAATGCCACGGTAAATGAGAATACAATACTTATCTTCATGGATAGAAAAATGCATAAACGTAAAATGTTTATATATCCCCCCCCTCCTTAATGTACGAATTTGTGATGCTATCACAGGTGGGCTGGAGTGGAAGCACCTTCGCGTACGCCTCGTCGCCAACATCCCCCCCACTCGACCGAAAAAAAAATAAAATAAAATAAAATAAACATCCAACTTTCTTTTTTAGACTTACAGAGAAAAAAGAATTTTTTTTTTTTTTTCTTTTTTTTTTTCCAATTTGCTGCTGTAATTTTTTATCATTTTTTTTTTTTTCTTCTTTACCTGAGAAATAATCTGAAGTTTTTCTTCACCTCGTCATTGCAGCTAAAGTTGCTTATTGAGGAAATTTCCATTTTTATTATAAAACTCCACTTTTTCTTCCCTTTGTTTTCCTTCTTTTTCCCTTCCTTTTTTCCCTGTTTCTTTTGAATTTCTGGGCAGAATAAATTCTTCCATTCCCAAGTAAAGAAAAGGAAAAAAGTTACTGTTTCCTAAGAAGTATTAATTGGAGAACTTTATTTCATCCAAGTTAATCTTCCTGAGGATCCGTGGTTTGTTTTATTTTTTCGTTACTTTTTTTTTTTTTTTTCATAATTTTGCGGAAAAGTTGGTACGCACGTGTTATGTTTTTCATTCGTGCTATACCTCTCCGTGGTTTGACATTGATTTGGCAGTGACTCGCCGCTAATTCACTGCCAGCTACCCGCCACTTTGCCGTTTACCCCCCGCACTGGGCGGACTGCCCTGTTCATTACGGCCAGTATATTCCTAGGCAAACAAAACGTTCAAGGACACACAAAGAGTGGCACTTATTGTATCCCTCTTCAACTGACCTTCTTATGTGGCTTTCCCCGTCCAACAACGTCCCTCATCCCCTTCACTTTTTTTTTTTTAAATTACCACACATACGAGATCGTAGTTACAACATCTGCAGGAAATAGTATTTTGACAGAGACATGAACAAAATATATGAATTTATTTTCTTGTGGAAATTGCCCATGCTAAGTTGGGCGCAGTAACTTTCGGAGCGCTGTATGCATCATCCCTCTCGGGACTGCGCCAGTTTTCCCTGATCGTTCCTCCACTTCTCAAAGGGGGGGACATGTGAGATTGGCAAACCGATGATGTGTACAGTTGTAACTTGTGCGTCAATGACGTACCAAACAGTGATATACAAATTCATGACATACACACCTGTGATATATGAGCGCCTGTGACGGGGAGAAGGGAAGATGAAGAAGGAGGGCTCCACTGATAAGCGCTACTTACGGAGGACATTCAACAGGTCCTACTATTACAAAAAAGGGGAGAAGGCCGAGGAGGCAAACAGCGGAAGTAAAAAATTTAACGGCGTCGCAGAGAGCAGCACCATTGGGAACAGTAGTGATAAGAATAACTTCAACATCGGAACGAACTCAAGTTTTAAAGGTGCACCCAAAGTTGCAAGTGCGAACGGAAAGGGCATCGCAGCGGACAGGAAGGGGAAGGACGTGGATGTGCAAAGCGAAGGAGACCTATGGGACGGGGAGCAGGAAGAAGTAGATTTTGACGACGAGGAGTTATTTTATACCGTAGAAGAAGGAGAAGCGAAAAATAAAAAAGTTTCAAAAATGACACTGAGCGGAAAGGAAAAGGAGTTACTTCCTCCAAATGGCGAAGAGTATAACAGAGGGAGCAACGGGAAAGGAGGCGGGAACGGAAGTAAGGAGGGGGACAGTCAGGACAAGAACAATATTCTGTGTCCTCTGTGCGTAGAGGTGTTGGACGAAACGGACAGAAACTTTTTCCCATGCGACTGTGGATATCAGATATGTCTCTGGTGCTTGTACTACATACGAGATCATATGTGTAACAAATGCCCCGCGTGCAGGAGAAGTTACGACGAGAAAAATTTCATATATAATAGGGAAACCCACGAGAAGTTGGTGAAAAAGCAAAAAAGTAATCACAAAGGAAATAAAGCAGATGCAAATAACAGCAGTAATAATAACTGCACGAATGCTCCAAATGGAATTAGTGGCTCTTCGGGGTTAGGCGCAAGTACCGGAGCAAGCATTTGCCCAAGTGGTACGAACAACCCTGTTCTTCACCATCACAGTGGACGGAGCACTGCTATTTTTAACAGACCAGATCTGTACAAAAATCCAAACATATATAATATCCACGAGTATGAAAACATTTTCGAGATAATAAAAGGAATTAGAGTTGTTCAACGCAACCTCGTCTTTGTCATTGGTATCACATCCAATTATGCAAAGAAAAATATATTAAAAAAAAATGAATATTTTGGAAAGTATGGGCAAATTTTAAATATAATTGTTAATAAATCCCAGGCCTATAATCCCCATTACAATGGACCCTCTTTCAGTGCATACATAACTTATAGTAACGAGAAGGAAGCCATTAATGCCATATATTTTATTGATGGTATGGTGCTGGATAATAAAACTTTGAAAGCATCTTTTGGGACGACCAAGTACTGTGCAGCTTATTTGAAGAACAGCATTTGTACCAATGAGGATTGCTTTTATTTACACGAACTTGGAAATGTCATCGATAGTTTTTCCAAAGATGATATCCATGGCCCCAAACACATTTATCATGACCTACTATATTATTATTTTAAAAAACACCCGGACAAGAGAAGCGAGCAAAGTACCAACTTCCTCGACTCTTCAGGAAATGTGTTAATAAAATCGACGAGAAAATCAGAAGACATAACTATGGGGGGAGTAGGAACATCTGGAGGAGGGCCTACCACAAGTGTTCCTCCTGCAATGCTCTCCTTTGCTGCAGCTATGTCTGTCACAAATGAGAAGGACATATCGGACACAAAGAAAAAAAGTGACACCCCGGATGAGGTTACTCAGTGGAAGAAACAACAGCACTCCTCAGCGACATCGGTGCTCTTCGATGGGAAGGCAAAAAGTTTGGAGATAATCAACAAAGGGATAGAAAAATGTGCAGATGAATTGAAAAGAGCAACCAAGATGAAGGATGGCTTGACCAGTAAGGGGACCAAGGATAACCACCACGCCAGTGAGGAGAAAAGCAAGTGGAGCTCCGAAGGCAATTTCGCCAACCTGATAAAAAATGCTGGTGTGGCAGTCACTCCCTTGCAGGAGGTTGAAGAAGAAAAGAATAACACACAAACCAAAAGCAAGAAAAAGAAAAAAAAACAAAAAAGTGAGGAAAATATTGCAGCCACGGATCGAGGTAAGGAAGACCACGTCGTCAGTGGAAGTGCTAATGCCACGCAGAAGGAGAAGAATTATAAAGATTCCCTCCAAAATAACGGTGCATCTAAGAATGATAACACTAGCAAGAACAACAGCCTCGAGGTGGAGGAAGACCCCTACTACGTGGACGGCATGTCAGAGAACTATCCTCTCATAACAGATGTCCACTTTGATAAAGACAAGAAGAAGAAGATGAAAAAGAAGGCAGAAAAGAAGAAGGCCAACGAGAAGAAGAAGGCTGAGGAGGTCAAGATGCGAGAAGCGGTTAAGGAAGGGGAGGGAAAGATGGGAGAAACGGAGGTAGAAGAGGCCAAAACTGATGGAGCCAAAACAGGAACCCCCCCCACGGAAGACCCCCCTGCGGAAGATCGCAAACCCAATGGAAAGGGTAGCCAATCAACTGCGGACGCTGCACAGAAGGAGCAACCCTCCGAGAAGGACTTTCCTCCACTGAGGGAGGAAGACAAAGATTCGAAGAAACAAAAGAAAAAGAACCCCGCCAGTGGTAGCAGTTCCGTCAACATCATCAGCACGAACAACGATCTGAACAACGATCTGAACAACAACCCGATGATCAACACGAACAATGACCCGAACAACAGCGTAAGTGGCATCGTGGAGAATGGACCAGCTAAAGTGGAAGACCAGCAGGCCGATGGCCCGAAGGAGAATAAACAAAGTGGCGAGCAGGCACAGGTAGAGAAAAAAAACAAGTATGCCAAAATTGCCCTTAAAATCGGAAGCTTCTTTAATTATGCGTTTGATGGAGGTAGAAAAGGGGGTGGTGACGAAGCAAAAGCAAAGACATCTCCTAGTGGTGGCCAGAAAGCAAACAAGAAGACGCCTACCACTGCTGATACGCCCTCTGTGGTTGCAACACCGGAGGATGTAAAGGTGGAAAATGCCACCCAGCCGAAAGAAGACCCCACTATGGAAGGCCTATCACTTTCGAAGCAGAAGAAGGTGAAAGGTTACGAAGTGGAGCAGGAAGAAACAAACGTCAAAGAAGATAGAATGAGAGAGAAGGGCGAGAAGAAAAATGAGCAATCCTCTCTGAAGAGGGACAACGAAAAGGTGGGAACTGATGTAGGTATTGGTGTAAAGGAGAAGAAGGAAGTAGTGGAAGAGGGGGCCAAGAAGGACAGGGGTGGTGGATCTAATTGCAAAGCTGATAAGGAGGACACATACATTGGAGAAGGCAATATTCAAGATGAAGCCACAGCGACTGCTATCTCTGGTCCAAGTGATTCTGTGAACCCCCCTCGCACAAGAGAAAAACGAGACAAAAAAAATGCACAAGAAAATAATATTAGTCAGGAACAACAAATGAAGAAGCACGCCCAGGAAGTTTTAAATATCCAAAAGAGCAATCCAGATGTGCCGCTGCAAGCAATAATTGAAGATTATATCGAAAGGAGAAGAGCCGACACAAAGGAAGTTCTCCATTTTCATGATCTGCACAATGCTATGAATAATTTTATGGGGGGAAATGCAGCGAAAGGGGAAAGGAGTAACCAACATACAGATGGTAGTACTGCTCACGGTTGGAATGTAAAAACACAGGAACATTTGCATAACGGAGAGGGAGATCAAAAAGAGGGTGAATATGCACAAATGGGAGATACAGCGAATGTACCAGTCTCGAAACCAGAGGGGGAAAGACAATCAGTGGAGAAAACACAAAAGGGAATGGACACGAAGAACCACGTACCATGTGCGAAAGAGAAAAAGAAAAAAGATACTCTTAACAAGAGGAAGCTGCACCAGAAAGAAATGGAAGGAGATATTACGAGCATTATTAGAGAAATGATGATGCACAGGATGAGATCGAAAAGCAGAAGAAACAAAAACGGTTCTGTTCGCGAAACAAGTGGGAAGAGTGAAATGGGACAAACAGATCATCGTGTCAGTTCAGGGGAAGACCCCACCGAGAAAAATGCTCTATTCGACGACATGGAAATATTTTTAAAAAATCTGTGTGTGGCTAAGGGGAAGGCAATTCAAAGTAGCCTTCAAAACAGCATTGGAAGCAACCTCCAAAACAATTACGCAGATAGGGACGCGGTGTATTTGATAGAAGGAAACGGTAGACGCAAAAATGACTACCTCATGTACACAAATGATGAGCGCATTTCTCTGAAGTCACACAAAGGTGTTATGGAGTTCATCATTAAAAAGGATCAAAACATAGACGTAAAAAAAAACAAAAAAAATTATCTCCACGAAGATACATTTGATATTTATAAAGAATTAATTTTGTCCAAAAACTCAGATCTTCAAACTGCCAACGATATTTTATTTGAAAAAATATTTAATGAGGAAATTGATTTCGTTCAACAATTATGTAAAGAAAATTGCCTGAACGGGTCAGGTAAAACATGCTCATCCAATTACACAATGGAAAAAAGTTATTACGAGCAGAACGTGAATTTAAAGAAGAAATGCAAAAAGAAAATGCAGGCTACCTTTCCTAACTTGTGGGTTAATTTTAACCAGTCCCTGCACACGCAGGAGATGAGTGAGAAGGTTAACCTCAGCGCTTAAAAAAAATAGGGGGGATATTCCCCACCTCACGCCAGGCAATATTCTGTGGGGAGGGGGCCCCCGGTCGGGAGAAGACCAGTTGAGTCACGTAAAAACTGGGCAAGCGTCTGCAGGCGCAGCGGATATGCCCACTAGAGGATGATGAAAAAATAGAAACCTTTTTTCATTCCATCCGTCCATTCACCCATGCACCCAATCACCATTTTATCATATTATTTTACTATTTTATTTTTTTCAAACCAGAGCTTCACTTTGATAGCATTTGTTGTCCCCCTTTTTAATTACGCCATGCTGAACGTCCAACACGTTGGAGTTCCTTTTAACCAGTTAGCCCTACGCGCATATGTGCATATGTGCATATGTGCGTGTTTATATGTATGTACATATCTACCCCCTTTCCGGGGACGGTAACAATTAACTAAATTAAGATGTGCCAAGTGTAGAAGAAAGATGGCGTTCCCCTCAGCGGGCACCTCCCGTCTAGTGTTCACTACCTTGTGGGAGAGTTTATGACATACCTTCCGAGGGATCATTCACCCAAAAAAAGGAAAAAAAAAAAAAATAAAATAAACAAAACAAATAGGCGAGAAACTAAGTGGCGAATTTACGGAGGATTAATCCATCAACTTATCATCTGCCTTCCATTCGACCCGCGGTTACCCCTCCCTACTATAACCGCAAAAAGTCATCAAACAGTTGGCGTGGCCACTTGAAATGGACCTCAAAATGGAGGCGTAGTTATGCGTGTGCTTAACCGGAACGATAGCGATGATCTTCATGCTCTTAAAAAGGCGAGATTCATTATTCTTCGCGATCTGAATAATGGTTCCACTTCTTTGCTGAATTAAGTCCTTCACTATGTTGCCAACGAAGGATTCCTCCGTCTGAATTTGCAGTAGAGATATAGGCTTCGCTACACACACGTTGGCTTGCCTAATCATTCGATAGTACAAATCATTACACGCATACTTGGCCACGGCTACAGTGGTGTCATCTGATATGTCCAACTTTGTAATTTCTACCTCCGTGCTGATAATGCTTCCACTTGTTTGGAAACCACTGGATAGACAATTCTTCAGGGTGACAATACAGCTCTGTAAAATTTCTTCATAAAAATTTTTTTTTTTTTTTTTTCTGCTCTGCAAATCGGCGATGTACAGGTGCACGTCTTTATGGACGCGCACGCTGCTTTTGAACAGGTCCTCGTAGTTGAAGTTCAGGAGGTACTCGTCCACATCTTCATCCACGTCGTCGTCATCGTCTTTCTCCGTATTTTCCTCCACATCTTCGTCCGGATGCTTCGCGCGTGTAATGGAATCATCTTTCGAGCTGTTTGCCCAATCACGTGAACCACTGATTCGACCCCCCTCACAGTTCCCGTTAATACTAATTTCTGTTGTGAACTTTCCCCACCCCACAGAACCACTTACCTCCTCGTCTGAGTTGTTAAGCTCCACCTCAATTCTGCAGCTGGGTTCATTTGGGGCCATATTCCCCCTTTGAGATAGGGCACAAAAAACAGAATCCCGTCTGTTCAATTCGGTCGGCAAGGAACTACTTGGCTGTATCATAGTGATTCTTTGTTTTTCACTGTTTTTTTCTCCAATGGATATACACGGTATGGTTGGGTCCTCCCCTGGTTGTCCCTTGGTGGACCCCACTAACTTGGAAACGCTATCATACCTCAGCGCATTTTGGATGAACCTCGAAACATCCACGAATTCCTTCTCACGAATGGTTAATCCAATTGTTATGTTGGAGAGGTTGGAGTTCACCTTCATCTCTTTGGTAATGGTTTCCTCGTACTTTCCCGTAAGATATTCCTTCTCCACAACCTCCACCTCCTCAGTCCTTATATCAATGTTATAGTCATTTCTTATTTTGTCTAACGTCACTTCGATGTTTAAAATACCTATGGATCCAATGACGATTTTTCTATTTGGGTCTGTGTAGACAACTATGCTATTATCTTCCAGGCATATATTTCGAAGGACTTGCTTAAGTTCACTTTCTTTTTTACAATCCTTTGGCTCTATAGCGCAAGTGCATACAATGACATTTTTACTTATCCGCTTTTTATAATTTTTGAGAAAGAACCACAATTCTTTTCTATCTATTTCGTATTTCATATATTTGTAAATGTCCTGGAGAGAGTTGTTTTGGTTATGCTGGATATTTTGTTTTATGGTGTCGTTTTTTTTCTTTCTTTTTTGATCAGATACGCAATCATTACTGCGCAATATGGTGGTGCTCACCAGGCGGTCTCCTCCCCCCATGTTCGAACAATCAATATTACAAGGTAGTTCCTCCAGTTCACACATAAAGTCGCAGACGAGGACATGTTCGAGTCCACGAACCATTCCTATGTCGTTCGTCTTTAACATATTTATCATGACATATCTATCGGCCTTGACTTTGTAAAGACCCTTCACCACTTCAGTTCCTCCACTTCGTAGGTTTAGAACCTTGGCATTTTTAACTAGCTCTCCTTTTAGTACTTTGCAAAATGTGTTGTGTCCATTTTTTTCGCTCACAAGTTTGAAGATGAATAGGACAGTTTTGTAGCGCTGCATGTATGGGTATGTCGTTTTAATACTGCTGGGGGGTACAACGGTAGTGCTTGTGCCATAATGCGAAGTGTTAACTACAGCAGAGGGGTGAGTCTTCACTTGGGAGTGGTGGTCATCGGCGACTGCGACACCACTGCTCGTGACGTAATCCAGAAGGAGGTGTACACCAAGCGAATTCAGGGCACTCCCTGAAAGCACCGGAAATATCTTCTTCCGATTTATCCACTTGGATAGGCACTTCCTTAGTTCGCTGTATTGTATGCAGATATTGTTTATGTACTTGTGCTCCAGGTCAGGCTCCAAATCACAGAGCGCCTCGACGAGCTCCTCCCTTTTTTGTAAAACGTGGTGGATGGTATCTCTAGATAGCACTCTTAGGAGGCGTTCCGTGGTGATCACCTCAGGAGCAGTAGAATCCACCTTGTCTATACCTATGGCGGCTAAATGATTCCTCACAATGTTGCAGTTCATGTGTTGCAAAACAGAAGAGAGGTGAATTCTGTTGTAAGTGAACTTTTTCCCATATTTCCATTGAGGATACCAATAAAGCGACATGGAAGGCAGGTCCAAAATGAACTTCAACACCTTATTTTCATACAAAGGGTAGGTCACAAGCACACTCTTAGGACTCAATTTCTTTTTTAGATTTTCAATGTTGTAATCAAGATCCGTTTCGTGTATGTCCATTTTATTTAAAAAAAAAAAAATGGGCAGATTTTCCTTTATGTAGTGGAAGAGGTGGAAAGTTTGAATTTGAATTCCCTCCTTGGCATCCACCACGATGACACACTTATCTGAGACGCATAATGAGAGGAAGGTTTCGTTGCTGAAATCCACATGTCCTGGGGTATCTATTAAGTTTACCTTCACGTTATTCCATTTGAAGCATGAGTAGGCAGTCTTGATGGTTATTCCCCTTTCTCTCTCTTGCCTTAAAAAATCCAGTTGAGTGTTTTGGTCGTTGATACTTCCCTTCACCTTTATTTCATTGGCGTTGTACAGGATGTCCTCTGATATGGTCGTCTTCCCCGCGTCGATGTGCGCAAGGATACCCAGATTCATCAGCTCGTGCGAGAAAAAGCGCTTCATGCGCGCCGCGCGCTTGGTAGCCTTCAGGCTTAGTACCCTCCACAACATGGTGGTAACAAAAAGGGGTGCAGATAAGGGGGGGAGGGGGGTAGTAGACGCAGCTCATACGCTTCGCAGCTGATGAGCTAGCTCCCAATGTAAGAGAGACCTACGTCCATTGCACGCTTACCCCTTTCTGGACACACCTATGCAACTTTGAAAAAACACGCAAGATGCGTCCAACACTGGTACCTTCTTTTCCGTTTACTCCCCAGTGGATATTGGCGTGCTTTTATTTTCTGCACTATTGTGCGTTACTGTGGGCCATTCACTCTTAGGGGACACCCCCACTCGCCTTGCAAAATCAGGTACTTACGATAAAACTGCATAATGATACGTGTTATCCCATTTTTTCTTCCTCGCCTGTGGAGTAACACGACGGCTCTCTACGCATGGTATTTCTTTTTTCCTCGGTGAAGTGCTTCACTACGCAGTGCGCATATTATCATGAGCAAGTGCTATACTCCCCCTACCACCACATGTACACATAACAAACAAAGGCAGATATAGACGGGAGGAATCCCCACGTTTAACGAATCAATCTACCTCTTGGAATGCTCACAGATGAGGTGAAAAAAAATGAACAATTTTTTTTTTTCTCTCCTCCCCCAACCGCTGTTGCTACACCTGTGTAGGCACATGAAGCAGAACTACCCAGATAGCTAATCATTTTTTTTCTAATGTTTTTTTTTTTTTTTTTTACTGACAAAGCTGTGTATACCGATTGGTTCTTCCTATACAAAAAGTAGCGATATTCTGATTGTGGGTGTTTTTTCCCCGTTTTGCGAAGTGGAAGCAGTCACTAATGTCGTGTTGACTCTTCTCCGGGGAAATATATCTCATGGGACAACTCTTCCTCCTTTTGTGGAGAATACCCAATCTACTTTTCTACTTTTCTGCTTTTTTTTTTTTTTTTTTTTTTTTTTTTTTTCTCATCACAACACGCTAGGTTATTTCCTTTTTTTTTTTTTTTTTATTTTTCCTTCCATCCATCCGTTCATTTTTTTTTTTTTTTTTGCGCAAAATGTAGGAGCCCAAAAAATAGCAAGTTCGCTCCTCCGTCAAGCGTCGTTCCGCAGGATGCACCAGAGTGGATAAAAGAAATATCACAAACTTTAAAGCAAAGAGAAAAAAACAGGAAGGCAAAGGGCGAAGACGAATTCCTGTTTTTTCCTTTTAAACTGTTGGCAGATTTTTTCCCCAGCAGGCAAGGAGGAGTCTCTCCCTCCCCCCTATTTGTACTTTCTTACATTACAACGTGTGGGAAGTATTTTATTTTATTATTTTATTTTTTTTTTTTTTCACACCCAGCTGATGCAAGATTTGAAATTGTAGTTCCCCCCTCATGTAGCAGGTCTTCATAATAGCTGTGCTTGTGTTCACCTACCGACACGTGAGGTCAGTACGTCCAGGAAGGAACACCATTTACAATTTACACCCCAGTGGTAACACCTATCATTTTACAGCAACCCAATGAACACCCAAGGAACGTTCCAAAACGGAAGAGCTAATAACAACAAGGGAGGACTTGGAGCTGGAGGGGGGGGAAACTCCAATTTGAACCCAACTTTAAAAGGCACCCCCCAGTATAACAAACAGCCAAGTAGCCAGTCCCCACAGTACCCTCATCCGTACGCCACGAAAAAGAACTCCCTTAAGGGGGGCGTGAACTACGGCAACAGCGGTGGCCAAATGCCCAGTGCGCCAAACAAAAATTGTGGCTTTCCTCCTGGAGGTTATGCGGGCGTAGGGGCTAGCGCCCCAAATGCCCTACCTCCCCAAGGTGCGATACCACCACCAAGTGGCCTACCACCCCAAGGTGTCATACCACCACCAAGTAACATTCCACCACCGTCTGGAATGCCGCCCCCGAGTACCATCCCCTTCATGAACAAAAACTTCAACCTTGGAAAGACGCCACCAGTACCAAGTTACCCGAACAACAACGCTATAAATCCCCCCCCACCAGCTGCACCTCCCCTCGCACCAATCGTCCGACCACCGGTAGGACCACCAGTAACACCACCCCCCGTTGCACCTCCAGTGGCCCCCCCAGTCGTACCCCCAGACAATAATTGCATTATGATGGAGGGTGGGCCAAGCATGTTTCCAGTCCACAACAATTTAAAGAGCAAGAATCCAAACATGTATGTCAACCCAGGCGGAAGTAAGTACCACATAGGGATGAACCCTTCTCCCCAGCCGATGCCCCCCCCAAGTGTGCGAATAAACAATTTTGCCCCTTGCCCAACGGGTCCAAATAATATTCCCGTAGGAGGGAATAGCTTTCACATGCAGAGAAAAAATCAGATGATGCCCCCCTCTCATGGTGGTGAGAAGAACAACCTCATGATGCTTGACATAACACCTGGATTAAATAGTGCAGAGAATTTATGTAGAGATGTAAAAAAAGACGATGGTATTTTTGGAGGAAATTTCAGAGGTCCTCCTCCCCCTTATGGTAGGCCTATACATACACCGTACGGTATGAGCGGTGGCCATATGTTCCAGGGGGAACCATATCCTGGGGAAAATTATCCAGGGGAAGGTTACCTTGGGGAAGGTTACCTTGGGGACGGGTACCCATTGGATGGATACCCTGGCGAAGTGTACGAGGGCGACCTTACCAAAAAGGGAGGCGTAAAGGGAGACCAGAAAAACGAAGGAAAGGGAAGTGTGGTGACATGCAACATAAACGTGGACGGAAGGGAACGACTGCAAAATGATTACAATCAGAACTTTGTAAACACAGGAGAAAGGCCACAGAATTTTATTAGAGACAGTGACGAAAACAAGAGGTTTGATAAATACCCTAAGCTCAAACAATTGCTAGAATTGAAAAATGTTATAATAAAAAAAAGGTCCACCCCAGCAAGGTACATAAATTGCGACCTCAGGACATTCGACTTGGGAACGTTAGGAACAAAATTTGATGTCATCCTTATCGACCCACCTTGGAAAGAATACTACGATAGAAAAATTCACAACCTAGACTTACTGAACAGTATGCATATAGAGAATTATGATTTGAATGGAGATATAAATAATGATAAGGATAAGTACTGGACCGTGGATGATCTAGCCAGTTTAGAAATTGATAAAATAGCAGATGTGCCTTCCTTCCTCTTTATTTGGTGTGGAGTCACACACCTCGAGGACGCTCGAATTTTGTTAAGCAAATGGGGTTACCGTAGATGTGAAGACATATGTTGGTTGAAAACAAATATAAAAGAAACTAATAAAAAAATAAAATACCTGAACGAAATAAACAATGAAAACTCATACCTTCAGAGAACCACTGAACATTGCCTCGTTGGCATTAAGGGAGCTGTTAGACGTTCCTACGACATCCATTTTATTCATGCCAACCTGGACACAGATGTTATTATAGCAGAGGAAACAGACGAAAATATATATAACAATAATAAGCCCGAGGAACTCTATAAAATTATTGAAAAATTCTGTCTGGGAAGGAGAAAAATTGAGCTTTTCGGTACGAACAGGAATATTCGGAATGGGTGGCTCACTTTGGGAAAGAATTTGGGTACCACTTTGTTCAATAAGGAGGAGTACACTGGGTGGTTCGAGGGGGACATCGCCTGGCCCGAGGCCACTTCCTATGTGGGTGGCAAGTATATGGGCACCACGACGGAGATTGAGAATCTGCGCCCCAAGTCTCCCCCGCGGAACACCACCTAGGGGGCACACACATGTATAAAATGGAACCTGTCTGTATCTTCCTACTATTATATACATGTCCTAGTGACCTTCCTATATGTGTGTTTTTTTTTTTTTTTTTTTTTTTTTTTTTTTTTTTTTGTTACACAAAACTGACCAGGCATCTTTGCCACTGCGACGTGGATACCATTTTCTTCATTTTGTGTCCTTTCCTCAGGGATACCTTGTCAATTCGAATAGCTGCATTGGCACATTCGCCCACGCGTACCTTCAGACGTACTTGTACACCCCCCCCCTTCCTTGTGGTCCCTTTTTTTATCTTACGAAACCGCTTTCCCCGCCGGGGGGGAATTGGACACCTCCATGCATTTGCCTATCAAAACTGAGCCTATAGTGCACTAAAGAGAGAATATGAATGGGTCCAGTTATTCCTGTTTGGAATTTCCATGCGAGAAGCCAAAGGAAGGAGCGCCTTCTTTTTTTTTTTTTTTTTTTTTTTTACGTATATGCCCATGATCATCACCAACGCAGTGGGCATACCATATGGGGGGGGTATGAAACGCCACTTTGTTGGGCACACAAATATACCATTAGCAGCTCACTATGTAAGCGGCCCACTGGGGAGCCATGGAGGAAAACATACAAGCTGTGCAGAGGTAGCCATTTCTTTTTCTCCACTAATGCGGCTTGCGTATTGCACACATTTGCGGGGCAAGGGGTTAAATGTGTTAGCTCTCCAATGCGCACACTTGGATGGAAAAGCAATTTTAGTACTTCATGTCAAGAGGATTGGCTACCATTTAGTTACCTTTTTTTTTTTTTTTTTTTTTTTTTTTTTTACTGACTAAAGATACAATCTGCGAAATGATAATGTGCAATCACCCCCATCAGTCTTTGTGTTCACTTATTTTTTGTAACAACTCTAAAACCCACTGAGGGAAAAAAAAAACGAACACATAAGGAAGTGCCATTGGTTATACCTCTCAAGAGTAGTGACTCTCCCCCCATCTGAACAAATAAAGTTGAGCCCATATTTCCTTAATTCCCACGTCGCAGCAAAATGGTAACAATCCCTTCAAAAAATGCTTTCCTCTTTTTATCCTTTTATCCTTTTATCCTTTTATCATTTTACCATTTTATCATTTTACCATTTTACCATTTTATCATTTTCGTTTCGAGCTTTCTGCTCAGTGGCAGACCGACACACGCACGAACATTCCCTCCTCTCAGTTTAACAACCAGCCACTGGAACAAGTCGACAAGGAGCTGTACGACATTCTGGCAGACGAAGGGAAGAGACAAAAAGAGACCATAAATTTGATAGCATCCGAGGTAGGTATCCCCCTTCCGCACGATAGGAGTGCCCTCCCGTGTAGACGCGCTGTGTCGTTCGGCTGAAACATAATTTTTTTTTTTTTTTTTTTTTTTTTTTTTGCGCTACTTCTTTATGACTCCACTCACCGCAGAATCTGACTAACCTGGCCGTGCGTGAATGCCTTGGGAATCGAGTGAGCAACAAGTATTCGGAGGGATACCCCAAGAAGAGGTACTACGGAGGGAACGACTACATAGACAAAATTGAGGAGCTGTGTCAGAAGAGGGCATTGGAAGCCTTCAACGTAAGCGAAGAAGAATGGGGAGTGAACGTACAACCGTTATCTGGCTCCGCGGCCAACGTACAAGCCCTGTATGCTTTGGTAGGAGTAAAGGGAAAAATAATGGGGATGCATCTATGCTCAGGAGGGCATTTAACACATGGATTCTTCGATGAAAAAAAAAAAGTATCCATCACATCGGATATGTTTGAATCGAAGCTCTACAAATGTAATGATCAAGGATATGTTGACTTAGATGCAGTGCGCGAGATGGCCTTGTCATTTAAACCCAAGGTGATAATTTGTGGATACACCAGTTATCCTAGGGACATAGAATACCAGAGGTTTAGACAAATCTGTGATGAGGTGGGTGCATATCTATTCGCTGATATTTCACACATCTCAAGTTTTGTAGCATGTGGCATACTCAACAACCCATTTTTATATGCTGATGTGGTTACGACAACGACCCATAAAATATTAAGAGGCCCTAGAAGCGCTTTGATATTTTACAATAAAAAAAAAAATCCAGGAATCGACCAAAAGATAAATAGTGCAGTATTTCCAAGTTTCCAAGGAGGTCCCCACAACAACAAAATAGCAGCCGTTGCATGCCAACTTAAGGAAGTTAAGTCATCCGAATTTAAGGCGTACACAGAACAGGTTCTACTCAACAGTAAAGCACTAGCTAAATCTTTAATTAGTAAGAATATTGATTTAGTTACCAACGGAACGGATAATCATCTTATTGTTGTAGACTTGAGAAAGCATGGTATTACTGGATCCAAACTTCAGGAGACATGTAACGCTATTAACATCGCATTGAATAAGAATACGATTCCATCCGATGTCGACTGCGTCTCGCCCAGTGGTGTGCGAATTGGTACTCCCGCCATGACTACCAGAGGCGCAAAGGAAAAGGACATGGAATTTATCGCAGATATTTTGGACAAAGCCATCAAAATAACTGTAAACTTGCAGGAGCAGTATGGTAAAAAGCTCGTCGACTTTAAGAAAGGATTACCTACGAGTGTTGAATTGCAGAAACTGAAACAGGAAGTTGTCACCTGGGCTGGTGCTCTACCCTTCCCCTGATTGGCCTAGGGGGTGGTGATCGTCTTTATTAAAGCCCCTTCTGACGGTCAGTCAACTCCACGGGTATACCCCATCAAACGGGAATGTCCCTTTTTCGTCGTTTTCTTTTCATTTATTTTATTCATTCTATTATTTTATTTTATTTTTTTTTTTTTATATTTTATTTTATTTTTTTTTTTTTTTCTACTCTCCCCCCCTTCATTACTCACATCGCGGGGTAGACCTCGAATGCGCAGAGGGACACTGGGGAACACATGAGTCAAAGGCAAATGTCGCAAAGGTGAGAACCTCTGTGAAGGGAAAGTCTCTCCCGGAGAATGGTGAACCGTTTCAACGTCGCCATCCTTTTCCGCACGTGGTTAAGCGTTTCACAATTTGTTTAATCGCTTGAGTTGAGCGGAGCGGCAACTGCGCGGGTTTTTTCTGCGGGCCGTCACTTCCACAGGGGAGGAAAGCAACAATATGAGAGATGACAAGGTGGTGGTGGTGTACCTAATGGCGAATTTACCAATTTTGCGAACTTAGCCAATTGAGGATTCTTCTTTAATTGTGGCTGCGCATTTGCATCCAGATTTCCATCCACGCTTGTATCCACGTTCGAATCGTAACGGTGCACCTACGCTTATGTATGCTTGCTTGTGTATGCTCGCGTGTGTGCCGCTCTAGCGCACCGGCCTACGTACGCTTTGGAACCGACCACACGTTCAGGCCAAATCGGCAGCCCCATTTTTGGGGGGGGGCCATTTGGAGTGAAAAAAAATTAATGTCGGAACTGGAAGGAAATGCGAGCAAGAATGTGGAGGGGGAGGGAATGCAATTTTAAAAAAAAAAGAGGGATGACACGGAAGGGAGTGAGGATTGTCATGGGGGAAGAAGTATCATAAATTTGACGTCGCAAGAAGATTCTCTTCTTTTCATCAAATTGGTGGAATTTTTTTTTTTTTTCCTTCTTCCAACGGGAAGTATCCGTCGAGGAAGAACCAGAACGGAATTAACGAACCAAGGATACCTTTAAAGTACACTCCACTTGTGAAAAAAAAAAAAAAAAAAAAAAAAAAAAAGCCATGCATAGTGGTATTAGAAGGCATGATAAGCGAATGTGTGTATTGACTTCACTCATTCGCTAGTTCATCCATTGTAAATACTTACATACGCATTTATGTAGTTGGAAGCCCTGAGGCTCATCTGCAGAAAGCACATTTTGACCACTTCGACAGTGTACTCTCGTGGTGATATCACACAAAGCGTGTGGAAGAGTTTTTTGTATTGTTTATTTTTTTTTTTTTTTTACCAATTGGGTTAGGGGCTACTCCATTGACGAATTTACCAAGTGGTGAGAAATTGCCTGCAGTGCGCAGCAAAAGGAGAGGTGTTGCATGAAGGTTGGCAAAGTGTGACTCATCGTAGGACGACATTTTAACGTGGAAGATCATTACCTCATCTTTGCAAAACCCATAGTTGAACCTTTGAAGTAACTCCCCCCACCCACAATGCACCGGTTCAGGTGGATGCGGAATACGCCGCTCAGGCGTTATGCCCAGTTGGGTAGCCAATTGGGGGGTAAAGTGGGCACAAAAGTTAGCGGCAAAACGGATTGCGCAATGAACGCCTCCCCTCTCTGTAGACATTTCTCCAGTAGCGAAAGTGCCAACCTTAAGAAAAACCCAGCGACGACATCCAAAGGTACAGATTCCACCGCCGCAAGTAAAAGAGAAAATAAAGGAAGTAGCACCAGGATGGGAAAAATATCGCAAGTTATAGGAGCCGTGGTGGATGTTGAATTTGAGGACACCCCTCCGTCCATTTTAAATGCACTTGAAACAGATCTGGACGATAAAAAAATAATTCTAGAAGTTGCGCAACATTTAGGAAATAAGGTAGTGAGAACGATAGCCATGGATGCAACGGATGGATTGGTGAGAGGACAGAAAGTTGTAGATAGTGGTAGGCCAATATCAGTACCGGTAGGGAAAGAAACTCTGGGTAGGATAATGAACGTGATTGGAGAACCTATAGATGAATGCGGAGACATTAAATGCAAAAAAACCTTACCCATTCATAGAGAACCACCATTATTCACAGACCAGAGTACCGAACCTGCACTCCTAATTACAGGCATTAAGGTAGTCGATCTGATCGCACCATATGCTAAGGGGGGTAAAATTGGTTTATTCGGGGGAGCAGGAGTGGGGAAAACTGTATTAATTATGGAGTTAATTAATAACGTAGCGAAAAAACATGGTGGATATTCTGTGTTTGCTGGAGTAGGTGAAAGAACAAGAGAAGGGAATGATCTGTACCATGAGATGATAACAACTGGAGTTATTAAAAAAAAAAAAATTGGAAATGGAGAATATGATTTTAATGGATCAAAAGCTGCTTTGGTATATGGTCAGATGAATGAACCTCCAGGAGCTCGTGCAAGAGTTGCCCTCACTGGTTTAACTGTGGCCGAATATTTCAGAGATGAAGAAAACCAAGATGTGTTACTTTTTGTAGATAATATATATAGATTTACACAGGCAGGTTCGGAAGTGTCAGCTTTGTTAGGTCGTATACCTTCAGCTGTTGGATACCAACCCACGTTATCCACTGATTTAGGAGCTCTACAGGAAAGAATTACCACCACGAAAAATGGATCCATTACATCTGTTCAGGCTGTGTATGTACCTGCAGATGATTTAACAGATCCTGCACCTGCAACGACCTTTTCTCATCTGGATGCAACGACCGTTTTGTCTAGATCCATAGCTGAGTTAGGTATTTACCCTGCTGTCGACCCTTTGGATTCCACCTCCCGTATGTTAACACCAGATATTGTTGGTGCAGAGCAGTACGAAGTCGCTAGAAATGTACAACAAATCTTACAGGATTATAAATCATTACAGGATATCATTGCCATTTTAGGTATAGACGAACTCTCCGAACAGGATAAACTAACCGTCGCCAGGGCAAGAAAGGTGCAGAGATTTTTGTCTCAACCTTTCGCTGTGGCTGAAGTATTTACGGGTAAGCCCGGTAGATTCGTAGAGTTGGAAGACACCATCAAAGGATTTTCGGAGTTGCTCAAGGGCAACTGTGACGACCTACCCGAAATGGCCTTCTATATGGTGGGCGACCTGGAGGAAGTGAAATCCAAGGCGGTGGAAATGGCCAAGCAGGTTTCGTGAGGCCATGGTAACAGGAGGTGTTGCTGATGATGGAGGTATTGCCACTATCGGTAGTTCGGATGACTAACTCCATTCCAGCGGAGCAGGTCAGAAATGTTCCTGAACGGTTCGTCGTCACCGGGACAGTCACAGCCATAGCGAGTGCTAATATTGTGTCCGCCTTGGTGTGTTGATCTTTAGGCGCATATCTGGTCCACACTTTCTTACATGCATGTATTTCTGTGTGTGCGTATTTTTCCTACCGTCTTTACCTTCCAAAAGTTGTGCACACCACCCACTTCGCCATGTTTGGCAAGTTACCATCCTTTTCCTCACTCTTTTTCTCCCTCAAAAAGGAATCAAACGTACCAATATTTCAATTAAAGTTTAAGACGCATTATTTTTTTTTTTTGCGTGAAGGGGAAAGGTTTGTCTTGTCGTAGAGGGGAGGTTACTAATGTCCCGTAAGTACCCATCCCCCTGATGCCTTCTCACCGCTCGTCCCTCGGTACAGGCACTATCTGATGAATGCGGCTGTGTACAACTTGAAAGGGCAATATCCAATGGAAGCCGAGGGATCTAAGCGGAAAAACCACACAACCAGTGGGAAGGGTCTTCAGCCAGGCAAGTAGTACCCGTTGAGCAATTCGTGGTTTTCCTTTATGTATTCGATCAGGTGCGTTTCCACCTTTTCCTTGATAATATCTGTCATGGGGCCATCTTCTAAAAACAACTTTTCGCGTACGTACTTCCGGAAGGACTCCGCATCCTTGACGCCCTGTCATGGGTGTAGCGGTAACATGTGCAACGAGACTGCTTATCTGACATGAGCACAAAGGCCACATGTGAAATGCCGCTCTTATACCTGTAGATTTGCCTGGATGGAGTTCTTCAGCAAAGGTAGGTGCATTAACTTGGTCTTCAGTTTTTCTCTGAACATTTGGAATCTGCAGTTCGTATGGGGGAGATACAGATGAAGGAGGTAGTGTAATTTTTCCTACATAATGATTCGCATGCGTGGAGCATCCTTCCATGTCCCCCCTTAGGTTGTGTCAAAATGGATGATCCAATAATGCATAGATAGCATCCTACTTGTAGTGAAAAATGGATTTCTCCCTCTCTTCACTTAGCAAACTCAAAATATCATAATCCGGGGAGGTTCTTATATTTTTAAGTATCGTGTAGAAGTAGTTGATGGACATATTGCACAACTTGTGCAGATTATGGAAGTTCAGTTTTTGGCGACCTGTCAGGAGGAAGCGGTGGACAAGGACCAAGTGGAAGATGACCCAGTGAGGTGTACTTTCTCATCGATTGACATCACTAGACGCGCAGTAAAAAGGCACCCCAATCATGGCGCCACTACGAAAGGGTACAAAGAGCCCTACCCAAATAGGTGAACGAGTTTATCAGGTTCAAAGAATTCGTGGTGACCCTGCAGTAGTAGCCTTCCGTGCTGATATTTTTGGCGACCTCGAAATGCTTCACTTTGAAGCGCTCACTTATCTGCATATCCCTTCGCATACATATCTTTAGGGTGTCCGTCAAGAAGGCTACTTTATACACATTGGCTAAATTTGTCCCCTCAGTTACCTCCTTTCCTGTGGCGTTTACCCCACCGATGGTATCCACCCCGTCAGCATTGTCTACAGTGCAGATACTGCCATGGCCCGTGGCACGAGGTTCGTGGAATTTGCAGAGATCCCCTGTGGGCGCTTGGAAATGATAGAAGTAGAAATCGCAAGGGAGACAGCTGAAGTGGATGATGGGCTTCTCGAAAACCTTCAGCTTCCTGTACAGATCGACAGGACTCATTACATCATCGCTCGTGTAGTTTTCGCCATCCTGGCATCTTTCTTCATGTTGGTCTTTTCCCCCTTGGTTTGCGCCCCTCATGTTCCCACTGGAGCCAGATAAATCGCATGGCTTATTAACATTTTCAATGATAATACTTAAAAACCTTTTGCTTACGAGATTCCCAATTTCGGTTCCATTGTACTGCTCATGGTTTAGAATGTTCTCTTTGCCTATTCGGTACTTGCTGGAAAATGCGCAGAGCTCTCCGGCGCTGAAGATGAATTTGTCATTCGTCTGTGTGGATAGGGGGAAAGAAAGGGATGACGCGTTGTTCATGCTGCAGAAGTAGAACTCACATACTGGAAAATTATAATGTGAATCTGTTTCACCGTGTGAGACCTACTTGAAATTTGTGATTCACACAGATGCGATCGTTGTATACTATGGAGGCCTTGTTCAGAACGTAGTGGAGGTGGTTGCTGATGTTGAACACATAGGAGCAGAGCAGAACTCTGCAAGGAATCAACACGGTGTTCTTAAAAAGAAACTTCTGAGAAGACACCAAAGTCGAATCAACCTTCGCATGTTTGCAAAAGCGAACAACCACATGTTTCAAGCGATTCTGTTTGTTCTTCTTAATGGCAATAATCTCTCCCTGGATTATTCGGATTTTTAAAAAATGAAAAAGGACAAACACTTTGTTTAGGACATGCTTAATATTATCAGGAACGCAATTCTTGTGATAACTATTTTTTTTAAAGGACTGATCAGATATTATATAATTTTCCTTCAGATGTTTCTTGTGTTCGTAATAGACTCTATGTTTAGATATTTTTTCTTTTAAATTATTTTTTAAATTTTTTTCACTACACTTGGTACATGTGTGTGGTGATATAATTAAAAGCTTGTAAGACTTCACTCCATTTTTCAAGAAAAAATTAACTACCGTCAGAATGTCCATATTATCGCTATAGATGACGATGTAACTTACGCAATTTTTTACGACAGTCATGTAGGTGCTATTTTTATCAAAATACTTATCCAGGAAGGGGTCGCTGATGCTAAACACCCCTTCCACATTTTTCCTCTCCGCGGGGGGACGCGCCGCAGCCTTCACCATCTGTGTTGTTCTCGTGTCATCTGAATTGTGCGCTTTATCTGCTCTGTCCGAATTGTTCACTTTGCCAACCATTTTTGATACCCGTTTTTTACCTTCGCTCAACAATTCTCCCTTACTTCCCACACCTTTGTTTAACGTGGCTCCCCCGCTTAAGCTCTTCTCTCTATGTAACGCGTCGTCAATGGGGTTTCCCCTTTTTCCGCCCCTACCACCCTCCTGATAGGATGCATAATCATTCGTGTCGACCATTTCCAGTGCGTCACCATCCTCCGCCTCCCCTTCTGATAGACTCGTTTCACTTGTTTCTATGCACCTGGACGATAGACTTGAGTAATCAGAGTGGTACTCCTCTTCATCGTTTGTTTTCCTCAACTCTCCTGTTGGATTAATTCCTCCGATGGGTTCACCCCTCAGCTCATGGTGAACTTTTCCATGTATCATTCCTTTATGGGCAACCCCTGTAATGTCTCCCTCGCTGGAGTCGGAGCTGCTAGAAGGATCCCCTATCTCAGGATTATACATATTGTTTGCCCTGTCTTTTCCTCCATTAGTTTCTCCTAAAGCATTTTTCCTTCCGTGCAAGGTTGGACTATCCACATGTTGCCTCTTCCCCCTGTTCAGACCATATTTTCCCCTCCTAGGTGTTGCCTTCCCAACGGATCGATCCTTTGCGGGCCATTCGGTCGACTCAAATTTCTCGTAATCCTTTGCCTTGGTTAAAAAGTCGAAGCGCTCATTAGGACAAGCGGAGCTCTTATTCCTTTCGATAAAATTGAAGTTTTTTTTCTTACCCATTTCATAACTGTTCAGTTGAAACGAATAAGTGCTAATGTCTTCCTTATCAAAACAAATAAAAAGGTAATCATAAAAAATAAACACACTGTTGTTTAACTCAATCTTTTTATTTTCTCTATCGATGCTGAAAATATTATCGTGAATTATTTTCACCCTTTCTTTGATCATTAAGTTTGATAGTTTCTTATACATTTCTACATTCTCCAGACTGCAGTTTTTGATGGTGTTGCACTGATAGTCGTCTTGCTCTGTCGCATCAGTAGTGGTTCCCTCAAGAAATTGATTTATATACGGGCTGATTATAATTACGTTGTTAAAAAAATACACATTGTTTTTCATCAATTTGTATATCACACTTAGACACACGTCGTTGATCCCCCAGAAAACGATGTTGTGGTCGATATTTGTAAATTTTTTGAGGCACATTTGCTTCGTCATCACGAGATAAAACTTTTCGTGGCTTTCGCTCTTCGGTCTTTGGCTACCGACATAATTAGAAGTTGTCTCTACACCTATGGGCGGCTGCTTCTTATAAATGTTGACGCTGTTATCCTTCATAAATAAGAACTTGAAGTGCTTGTAGATGTCGCTGTAGCTGTTGTCTCCTACGTTGATCTGGCACGAGCAGGCCTTCGTCATTCTAAGTGTGGGAGTGGAAGTTGGATGGGAGGGGAAGTTGGATGGGAGGGGAAGTTGGATGGGAGGGGAAGTTGGATGGGAGACAGGGTCGTGTGCCGGGATGGTCACAAAAAGAATTCACGCAAGGTATGTCACACAAAGGACATCACCCCCAAACGTCGTAACATCGCTCACCCCAAAATATTGTGGACAATACGCTTGTCGTAAAACTTGAAAATAATTATTGACAGAAAGAAGGAGAGTAGGAAGTGCTTCTCTTCACAGTTCTCGTTCCTCAGGATGATATCCTTAAAATCGAAAGCTTTCAGCTTGTAGTAAAAGTCGATGTTGTTCAGGATGCATCCAGCGGTCACGTTGATAACTTTGCCTCCGCACCTTGTAACGAAGATGTAATAGTTTTGTGTGCGGTAGAATTTAAGCTCTGCAGAGATGGGAAGAAAAATGAGGCAAAATTGGTGCTGGGTGCATAAATATTTTCTCTGCCCTTTCGGTTCTGTGCCTCGTTGATGCTTCTCCTTTTGTATGTGCTCATTTCGACACGGTTTCGCTAACCTGAGGGGGCCTCCTCCCCATGCCCAACGCCCCGTCTGTAGAACTCCTTTAAAGACAAAATAGCCCTATTAATTGGCTCCTTCTCCTTTTCCCTCACGCTCTCCAAAAGTTTCTGCACATCTTCTATATCAGTCATCCTCATATAATCCGTGCATGGAGGAAGGAAAAGAGTGTACTTGTTCAGTACATACAAGGACTCCAAAGTGTTTGTCTTTTTTTTCTTCTTCACACGATTGAAGTAATTTAGGATGAGGGGTATTTTCCCTCGCTCGTTGTTTGTCGCCACAACGTAGTCCACTTGGTCGTAGTACTTCTCGATCTTCAGCAGTACGTCTTTGCAGTGATGGTGGTACTGCGCGTGGGCAGTTAAGCGGTCAAGCGGTTAAACGGTTAAACGGTTAAGCGGTCAAACGGTTAAACGGTTAAACGGTTAAGCGGTCAAACGGTTAAACGGTTAAACGGTCAAGTGGTCAAACGGTCAAGCAGATAATCAGCTAAGCAGTAACGTGTGTTTGTGCAATTGCACACATGCGTATGTGCCCGTTTAGTTTTTTTTCCCACTGATGCCGCCGCACTACCCTTCCTACATGACCTACCTTCTCATTCAAAATGAACAAGTTTAGCGAAAAGGCGTTTTTGTCCTTGTCACTCAAACTGCTCAGCCAGTCCATGTGCTTGTATTTACAGATGAAGTAGTTTTTCTTTATGTCTACCAGTTCATCCAGATAGAGCTACCAAGCGGAACATGTGAATACAGGGGAGGAATACACAGAGGGTGAGTAAATCTGGATGACAAAATGCAGATACTTCCAAAGGAAGGGGGGGGGGGACACATATATAACGGCAAATGGAAGAGAATATATGCTGAATCACTCACCTTGAATGAGACGCAATCAAATGGGGTCGACTCTTCCACGGTGATCAACTCATACAACTCAAGGAAGAGAAATAGCAGGATGATTTCGTTCTGACATGGGAAAGAACATTACAGTTGGTTAAGTATCGTCTATAAATGTTGTAGGGAGATCCACACACGGGAAGGTACCATGTGTACTGCTTTCTTCAGTTAATCACATGACCAATTTTCCTAGTGTGTGATGATCGCGCCTACCTTTTTGAAGATTTCCGGATAGATATTTTGCAAAAGAAGGAATATATCAAAGTAGGACAGATTCACCACATCCTTGGAATTCTTGCCTGACTTGCTCGTACCGCTATTGTCGCAGTTTAGCTTGATGATATTGATTTTTTTTGCATCTGTTTGGTTGTAAAAAGGGTGGATAAATAAATTGAGGCACAGAAACAGAGGCAAATGGAGGGAAAAGTAGAGGTGAGAATGAAACACACCATACTTATTGAAGTTTTGTTCTCTCTACACGTCTGTACCATGTTCTCCCCCCTCGTCAGTCTTTATGCCCGCTTTCTTCCTCCATATTTTATCGTATATCTTCTTGTACGTCTTGTCTGTATTAAAGTTGTAGTAGAGCATCTCAACCTTATCGAAATGGCTTTGGAATTTGGCGCTGATTTGGGCGATCTGTATTAAAGGGGAGAAGTAGAATTAACTTGGACGAGGTCATTCCATGGAACATTTTCCATGAATAAGATACCGAAAAAATGGAAGAGGCAACGAAGTTGTTCGTATGATTAACCCCTCCATTTTTGCCTCCTTAACACCGTCATGTCTATGCGACGTTTTTCCAAATTGTAACTCCTCGTTTGCATTACGTCGGAGTAGCTTATATTGGCACACAAATTGATCAGCTTGTTCATCAGTGCAAAGTTTATTCTTCCATTATCCTGATCCTGTGTGCAATTTTCATAGTCGTACTGCAGCTGCGTTGGGGGGAAAAGATGTAAAAGAGAATCATTCGGGGAGGTACTCTTTTTAAGCGACCTTTGTCAAGGTAATGAGGATAGAACAGTAAATATTTAAGGATGGCCCGCACAACGGAGATACTGTTGCCTTCTTCCCACGTGAAGGACACACCTTGCTGTAGATATTCCGCAGGATGACGCGCGTGTCTAAATCCTTCTTGACAAAATATGCGGCATACTCCTCCACGTCCTCCATCAAATGTTCCATTAAATATCCATAAATAACGTCTGCACCGATTTCGTGCTTCTTCTCCAGATCCGCCTCTGACTTGATGCTTATTTGGCTCAAAATGAATTGCTTAAATTGGATGAACATATATTTTTTTTTTTTCTTGTTCAGATTTTTCGTCCCTTCAGAGAAAGGAACCTGGCAGAGGGAGGGGGATGGCAGAAGTGAAAAAGCGAGCATGTTTTATTAGTAAAGCAGATGTATATATATGGTTAATGTGTTTTCCCTGTTAAGGAAAATATTTCTCGACAGGGAGAATTCCTTCTGTTGAGTACCCCCTTCTTTTCAGCAGAAGTAGAGGATGTTATGTCCATAGGAAGAAACATACCAATGATGAGACAATATCCTGAAAGAATTCTCGGCGCAATAGATAGTTGTAAGCCTTCAAGTTATACAGACGGACAAGGATATTAACGTCTATGTTTTTCTTTAGCCAAACGAATCCAATGATTTTTTTCTTATTATTAAGTATCGATAGGAGGATGTCCTCCTCAGTTTTTCTTTCAATGAGATTATAAATGAGATAGTGATTTTCTTCCCCTCCATTTTGTAGTGAATATTTCCTGAGCAGTTCATGCAGATCATACACATCCGAACTGCACGTCGGTCGCAAATAAATTTTATTAGTGTAAGAGTATCTACAAAAAAGAACAATCCGATCATATGGAAGTTCGTCCATTTTCAAATGCTCCTTCACATCGATGTGTAGACATTTGTTCATCTTCTCACAGGAGAAATATTCTTCATTTTTTTTTTTTTTGTTTTTTTGCAAAAACAGTAAAATGAAAACAATATCTTCGAATGTATAGAACACGTAGGAACATAGGTCATCCAAGTAGTTCACATGTTTGCTCATCACTAAATTTATTATAAGAGAATTGTTTCGAGACAAACTCGACATTACAGAATGCTCCTTTATGTGTAATGATACAGAATTGTAAATATCACAGAGCGGTATCCGCTCATGTGTTCTTTTTCCAAAAGAACCTGCACACAATTCATAGTCCAGAGAAATAATTCCTGCTACTTCCTTCTGCTTGTTAAAGACAGATATACAAATGGATGAGTACTGGATGGTGTTTACAATTTCGGGATAGGTTATGTCACCATGTCCCCTGCAGGAATCACTCCCAGGGACGCCATCTTCACCCAGATCTTTTTTCTTCTCTTCCTCTACCCTCTCCACCGGCTCCGGCGCCTCCTCACTCGAGCAGTACAAAACGTGCGCCCCGATGTTCTTCCAATTTTCCTTCAGCCGAAACAGATGCTTATGTTTGTAGAATTTGAAGGTGAATCCCATTTTGTTCGCATTATCACAGATACGCCAACATATATGTAGACGCGTAGACGCATGTGTATATATATTCTACTGGACATACGTGTCTGCACGCCAGAACGCTGTGCATGTAGAGTGAACCCGCCCCCTTGTGGTTGAACTACGCCGCTCTACAAGTGCATACTACCACGCGATTAGTCTTCCTTCCACGTGGATAATACATGCCAGGGCGGAAGAAATAATTTCCCGCAATGATGCGCTGTAAGGCTCCTTCGCCAGCGCTTTTTTTTTTTTTTTTTTTTTTTTTTTTCTCTTTTACGCTTAAGGAGACAGTAGAAAATGGGGACATTCCCCGCAAGCCAATTTACACAGGATACACGCGAAAAGCGTTATTCATCACCTGGATGAGGCACTACTTAATTCTCTGCGCCTTCTTGCAGGAGCCCATGCAAATGTCCACATTGGGCATTCCAGAGGATTAGCCATCGCCTCGCACGTTGCAGAGGTTATTTAGTGATACACAGACAAGGGTGTGCGTTTATGGTGACTCCACAGCACGAAATTTTTCAGCAAAAAAAAAAAAAAAAAAAAAAAAAAAAAAAAGGTAACGACAAAATGACACACAAAACAAACACTGTAAGGCGAGGGGGGGTCATTCAATAAAACAACAAGACCTTTCGGTAATGCCCCTTCACTCCCGTCCCTTGCATTTGACCCTTTCGCTGGGGAGTGAGCGTGGGCAGAGGATCCCCCTTCGGAAGGGACACCTCCAAATGATAAGAAGGAAATGCATATACCGTCAAATGGATATTTACACATAAATAAGTGTGTACACACGGCTGGAGAGGCTGAAATGGTGTGCTCGCATTGTACCGCAGTTCATTGTGTTTCTACTAAATCATACGCTGTCCGCACATGGAGGGGAAAAATTCAAAGAGAGGGAAGGTAAAAATAAACAAGGGGTCAACCTACCTTCACCTTTTTCTGAGCGTTCTCCTCATTGTCAATCATTTCCTGCAGCTTTCTCTTGGTATTCTCCAAGCCGTTCACATCATCATCCTCCAACATACCCAATGGCTTGTTGGCGGTGCGCGCGTTTCTGCAAAGAGAGGAAGGAGTCAATGGGGGAGGAGTGAATGCGGCGCGTCCCACTAGGCGCTATTCATTCGGAAATGATCACACAGTTATGCACACAGTTATGAACACAGTTATGAACACAGTTATGAACACAGTTATGCACACAGTTACGAACACAGGTATGCACGCAGGTATATGCATCAATGCACTTGTGTGAACTTACGAGAACAGGCTTAGGACGCTCCTCTTGATCCTTATCATTTCCCTGAAGGTGTGCTCGTTCCCATGAAGCGCTTCAAATTCTCGCCAGTCCTACAGAAAAAAAAAAAAAAAAAAAAAAAAAAAAAGGGGGAGAAAGTAATTGCAGAGAAGTGAGGAGGGTGAACAGAAAACAGTCTACAAGGGGTCAGGTAAGGTAAGTACTGTGACGAGCTTAACCTGATAAAAGGACAAATGCACAGACGGGTTGGTAAACTGAGCTGTGTAAATGTAAAGCGCCCGGACGCGATCATATTCGTTCAGCTTGTACTCCATATCTATATAAAGGAGGCATATTTCACGCGCCTGCAAATAGGGGAGGAAAAGAAAATGGAAGGGGGCGGAGGGGATATGGGAAGAGGCTTGTAGAGACGTGCAACGGGGAGTGCGTCGCATTGAGGGAAAGGCTGCTCTTACGTCGTCGTCCTTCAGAGTCTGGATGGCCTCTTCGAAGGCCTCCCTTGCCTTGTGTACTCCGTACGATTTGGACACCTGTACGTTAAGTGGAAAAAAAAGTCGGGGATTAATGTAAGGGGCAAACTTCGCAGCAACATAAGAAGGTAGGTTAGATACTTCAGAGAAACGATACCCTCACAGAGGATATACACATCTTGTATCTACGCACGCCTCACCTTCGAAATGAAGACTTTGTAAAACTTGACTTTGTCAGGCTCGGAGAGGAAAGGAACCGCTTCCTTATAAATGGAAAGGGATCTCTTCAAAAATCCATAATGCTCCTCAAAGGAAGCATACATAAGGAATATATTTTTAGCAAACTCCTTCGGGATAAATGTTTTTTCATCAACTCCATAAATGGCTTGTTTGTACAGCTCACGCACATAGGAAATATTCTTGTCTTTGTAACGCTGCACATATTTACTTATGTAGTGTACGTACACTGGGTACAGGTAAGGATAATGGAAGATGGAAATAGCCTTCTCATACGTCTTGAAGCATTCATAAAAATACTTGTTTTCATAGAGGTAGTTGGCAAAGGAGAGAACCATTTTCACCGTGATGATTTTTTTGTGGTACAGTATATCAAACAGATTTATCGACGTTTCAATAGTACCATAATTTATTTCCAAATCTAGGATGAGACAAGCTAACTTTACGTTATTTAAAAGGCAGAAGTTTTGGTTTAGACTTCTAAAATGATCATCTCCCAGCATTGGTATGTTTCTTCCAATGAGTGAATCACTTTCTTCGTTTGCGTTTGCCCCTGTGTAGTTATTCATCCTGCTAATGCTTCTTCCTCGCCCCCCACCGTTACTGAGATCGATAACCAATCTGGCTATGCGCAAGGCCTTCTTAAAATTGCCCTCAAGTAACTCTACCTCTATCCAGGAACAGTACACACTTGCAATCTCATTCAACGTTTTAAAATTATGGTAACGAACAGATCTATTGAATACATTCACTGCTTTCTCATACTCGTTACGGTTGTAGTGGAAATAAGCATAACTGATGTACACATCACTGATTCGACCCTCATAGTCTCCATCTTCGAAATGCTTTAAGCATCTGTTGTACAGATCCACCTTCTCTTCCGTCGTTTCCACTGCATCTATTTTGCCTAACCACACATAGACGTTCTTCTGATTGTTCTTCAGTTTAATATCTGCTATGAACACCTTGCGCTTGTCTAGCAAGTAATTTATTTTGTCCATGTATAGGTCCACCACGGATTCGTCCGCGCAATCGTTGCCAGAGGGAGGGAGATGGTCAAAATTATCTTCGTCAGTCTCCTCCCCGCTGTTATTTGTAATTTCCTTACCTTCTTCTCTCTGCATCTTCAACTCAATAAGTATCTTCATCGTTTCTATGTACCCCTCAAAGAGCACAGAAAAATCATTCACCGTGTAGCATTCCAAAATTCCTTCCTCATAGGCATCCATGGCTTTGTTCCAACGACCCTCATACACGAAGCTATTTGCCAACAACGTATAAATGGAAGTTACATTTTCATATCGCTTAAAAGTGTCGATGTTTTTCCTTAATGATACTAGCACATCGTTGTGTAATATTTTTCGTGAACTAATTAGGTGAAATAACTCTCTATACAAATCGTAAATGGATTTTTCTTCCAATTGAAGATTCTCCTGGTCATCACAACTGATCATGTAGAAAAATGTATTCAGAGCATGTTTACACATTTTGTACTTCACGTAGTGATTAAATAGATGGACAATATTCTCCGGATAAATCGTTACGTACCGTTTAATGTATTCGTAGTTTATTAGTTTATTTTTTATATTTTTATTATATTTTAGTTGGTACTCCCAAAGGTCTTCATGCTGATTCAGGGTGATGTTTTGTAGGGCAAGGTTAAAAATAATCCTTATGTTTTGCACCTTCCTTTGGAGAAACAAAAACTGTATGTACAAAATGTAAATTGCTTTGAAGTGGTACATGTATAGGAGGCACTCTTCAAACACTCGATTCACGTCTTCATACTCCTCCTTCTGGTCATAGTAAAGTCCACTCAGCATTTCTATGCGATCCTTTAGGTAGTGATACCAGAGTTTGAAGCTGAAGGGGAAGTACTTCAAAATCGTCTCGTAGATCTTAAACAGGTAATACTTGCAGTGTTGTCTCGTGGTTACGGTATCATCATCATCTTCATCATCATCATCATCACCATCCTGGTGGTCCCTTTTGCCCCTCATTTTTGCCCTCGAAACGTTCTCAAAGCAATACTCCACTATGTTCTTCTCTGTCTCCAGAACATTCTTATCGTCGTTCTTCATGTGGATATCGTAAAAGTTCACTACGTACAGAGTTTTTTCACTCCTAATGTTTTTCTGCTTAAACGTATTGATGTAAAGAAATAGGTACTGAGTCGACACGTTTTTCTGGTTGTTCTTTATATCTACCTCTATGTTTTTCACGTGCGCTTCGTCTTCTACACACTGGGCGGTGGTATCCTCACCCATGCGGGCTTCCCCCCAGGGTCGTTTTGAATCCCCATAGTCTGCGTTGTATTCGTCAAGCAATTCGTCACAGTCGTAGAGCTCTCCGTACAATTCCATTTTTGCTCATACTAAATTTTTTTTTTTTTTTTCCTTTTTTTGCAACAACACCCGTGTTGTTACGACACTTCACAGATTGCTGGAGCAGCCCAGAGATTTATGAATTCATTACTAGTCTTCGTAGCATTTACCAGCATCTTGGTCCAGTGCGTCTGTGAAGAGTAGATACAGACTTATGTGCTCCCAAAAAAGGTTACTACCTATATCCGCTTTCAACGGTAAAACGTTTTAGAGAATGGATTCCTCCCTCAAAAATAGCGTTCTTCGAATGGACCGCGGGATAGAACAGGCGTGGTGGTTTCGCACGATCCTTTTTTACCAATCTGTGGCCATACATTCGGTGGTGAGGCTACCTCGGGACTGTATTACCTTTTGACCCCTCCTGACGGAATTTTGTCACTATCGCCGCTGTCACCACAGAGTGTTTCCACCCTGTACGTTTTTCTTCTCAACTGATTGATTCGTCCCCAAAGGCTGCTCCCTTTTCATTGTGGCGGAATTGTTCCAACGGGCATTTATCACCGCGCCTTGGGTGGAGAAAAGAGATGAGCTTAACACAACCGCGCTTCGCTTCATCACAGTGGATGACACGTTGGCTTAACGTTATTTACCTTATCTGGGCGCATATCACCCTATATCGTTCTTTTTTTTTTTTTTTTTTTTTTTTTCCGCCACCTGCTCCTCACGTTATTGCCTGTATAATGCCATTTTCACATCGCGCAGAGTATTCCGCACCGATCGGGCACTTGTCATGAATTTGCTCCTTTGAAATTTTTGAAAAAAGAGTAGGAAAAAAAAAAAAAAAATAAATAAACTGGGGGATGAGTCAAAGGAATGGGAAAAAAAAAAAAAAAAAAAAAAAAAAAAAATGACTCCTATTTTAACTGTATGTAGCAGCCCATCTCTCTCTACTTAGGAGGAGTAGCCGAGTGTCAACACACGCGAGCTTGCATCCGAGTAGGGAAAGGTAAAATCATTTGGCTCTTCGGATAGGAAAACTGGTGCGAAGAAACTTGCGCATATAACTATTGAGGGAAGAGAAAAACCCAGAAAGAAAAATTCGCATGTGTATACGTAAAAGTGTAGCACGTACTTAAGTGCCCAGTGGTACCTCAGTTGAATAGGAACTCATCGAAGGAATTCCCATTTGGGAACTGACGCCCGAGAAGTCACTCTCCTTGTTACTCTTCCACATCGGCACACCCCACCACCTTTTACCCACCATGGCGGACACGCTGTACAAGGACTACAAGAACAACTGTAGGGAGTACATCAGGACGGTGTCCTACACAGAGAAAATCCTCCAGGACAATAATTCAGACAAGCACAAGTTGCTAAATATCTACGAAAAGGCCATCCGAAGCGCAGAAAACATGTTCCAAAGAATGCAACTGGAAGTAGAAGCAAATTCATTGATTGGGAACCAGGAGAGCGAACTCAACGAGCTGCAGAGAGAGATAACGGAATATAAAGGGAAGTTAAATATACTTAAGGAAAACTATCTAGCCAAAGAAAGAGAAAAAAACGAAAGGAACAACAAGTATGATGATAGAGTGCTACTACTGAGTGATGTAGATATCCTGGAAGAAGGAGATATATACATCAACCAGTCAAAAATATTGTTAACGAACGCAGAATACATCAGTAACGACGTTCTGCAAAACCTCAACAGACAGAGAGACTCCATAAAGAAAGGATTATCCAACATGCCTTTTATTAAAGACAAATTAGATCAAGCAAAAAATCTGATCCACTTGATAAAGAAAAAGCAACTCTTAAACAAATACCGACTGTACATTATTTTTATTTTTATTTTTTTAACATTCGTTTTTGTTACTGGGGTTAAGTATAGGAGGTATGTGAATAACTTGAATCGTGAGCATACGCAAGCGAATGGCAGTCCTCTTCCTGATTTTGTGGATAAGACCAAGGAGTTCAAGGCCCCGCCGACTTCCACAAATGCATTAGCGGCTGGCAAGACGGAGCCAGATAAGCAGAAGAGTAAATCCCAAAACAGGAATGAACCGAATGTGATTGTGTACGATTTTATCGAGAAGAAAAAAGATAACGCGCAGGCAAGCGGCACAATGGGAAGTGCCACGCAGGATGGTAGTGCCACCCATAAGGATACACAGACAGAGAGTAGCACCACCGGGGGGTACACAAAGAAGCTCAGCAAGGATGATAAGGAGATGAACCAAGACGGACATGTCGAAAAAGATCAAATGGAGAAGGAAGAGCCAAACCAGAGTGAACCCCCTCCCCCCTCCGTGGGGGAGTAGGAAAAATATGACCGAATTAATTAGGGGTGAGCGCACTGCAAGCACTGGATGATTACTCGGTTAGCTGCAGAGCTGGCCCACTAAAAGGGAACCATGATGGGGTGAAGTGAATGCGGTATGCCAATATTTCGCACCTAGTTATGCCCTTTTTTTTTTTTTTTCTCATATCCCTTACGGACCATCCTGTACGAAACCTGTTTGTCATGCTTACCTGTTGCAACGCATTCCGTTAATCTAACACACACACAGAGATACACCTTAGTGAATGCATTCCCGCTTGTTGATTAAATGTATTTACATGAGTGCCCTCGTTTATTACTCATCAAGGTAAGCACTAAGAATTTTTTTTTTTTTTTTTTCTCCAGCATAGGTAATTACACACCCGTGATGTTTACTTCCCTCCTACCCCCCTACAATACACCTTCATGCCGATTTGATTATCTCCATTTTGGTCCGCCTAACTTTTGGCCAGGAGACAACTTTATTAACTTCTCACACTTTGTTTTCGTTTTTCATTTGAAAAATTCCTCTCCACTGATTTCAACAGGGGGTATTGTTGCATGTGTATTACAAGGGAGTTGCCCCGTCAATGCCTCCAAGAGGTTTTTTCTTAACGGGTACTTATACAAACGTACACATATTTTAAAACTGGCTAACGGTCCTGTGGAAATGCCCTTTTTTAAGATAGCTTTCTCCACCCTTAGACATACATCAATGCGGAACGCACGTCTGGGCGGTTTTCACTTTACGTCTGCACAGTTGACCCACAGAAACGGAGAAGGTTTGTCCTCCTTGACCAGCACAATTACTCCGTTAAAGGAACGTCAACTTATGTTTGAAGAGTTAACCAGCAAAGCAGTCAAATTGGCGAAGATAAATAAATACTGCAGGAAAGTATCCACTTATGCGGGATTTTTTTTTTTTTTTTTTTTTTTTTTTTTTTTCCAAATGCTCCATTCCGCGTGGAACGCCTGACCGCTCGGGTGAAATGCTAATGAGGGAAAAAGGTACTTTACCGCTCATACAATCCTTTACCACGAATGGGAATGTGTCTGGCGGAAGGAGAACCTGCGTATGGTGGAACTAACGGGAGGATCCCTTCGACGTAATAAAAGGGTTAAATATGTAACAGGAAGAAGGTACCTTGTCCAGTTTTTCCATTACAACGGTTTTCATAAACCCGTCGCACACATGTTCGGGGTACATATTCTCCCCAATGCAGTGCGTCCACGGGTACAAACGCGTGCTTATGCAAAAACAGACGGGGACAATAAAATCGAATTAGCTGTAAAAGTAGTACAAAAGGAACGTAGCTGATGAAAAAGAAAAAATATATTTAAATAAAATAAAATAAACATATATATACATATACATATACACATGTCACGCACAATGTGAAGTTAAAGTAGAGGCACACGAATGGCTCCTTCTTCCTCTTTTTCCTCTTCTTCTCTTTTTAACTTAAAAAAAAAAAAAAAATGAAACATTTTAGCAATTTTTTAAAATAGGGCTATTCGGCAATTTCGCTAATTGTGCAGTTAGGTGTACTATCATTGGTGACTCACTTGGTTCCTTTTTTTTTTTTTTTTTTTTTTTTTTTCCCTCTCTCTTTGTGCATATACACAGGTATGTGCAGCGATCCTTCGAGGTTTGTTTTAGCGATGGAGGTAGGGGCGAAAAACACTCCCCCACCACCACCACCTTGTAAGCTAAACTGATTGTATTCTTATTCTACCCTCTTTCGTGGCCTCACTTTACATGGGAAAAAAAAAAAAAAAAAAAAAAAAAGTCTCCCTCTGCACATGACAGTGTGTACTGTTGCGCCCAACACAAATGCACAACACACAAGTGGGAAAAAGTTAAATGCAAACACACATGGGAATGGATAAAGACAAACACATGGTAGCGGCGACGGTGCGCGCGCATCATATTCACGTGGTGTGCACGTGTGGGGTGTATCTTACTCCTCAACATCGGTAGGCAAGCTCTCCACTATAGATAATATTCCCTCTCGCTCCTGTCCTACCGCGCCCCCAAACACCCTCCACAATAATACTTCGACCCTCGAACAGTGCCTAGGCCTTTTCCGCGCCCTCCCCCTTCTTCAGTTGCACCTTCAAATATTTATTATTCACAAAGTAGCCATTCATAAATTGAATGGCATGCTGTGCACTCAGGATATTGTCGTAGCTCACAAAGCCGAAGCCAGAGTTCCTACCCGTGTTGTCTCTCTGAATTTTAGACGATATTATATTTCCGAAACAACAAAAGTGTTGGAATAAGTCCAAGTCGGTCCATTCACTTGGTATGTGAAAAATAAATAAGTTGCTTCCATTGGGACCATTCAACTTGGTTTTATCGTTATTATTAAAATGGAACAATTTATTTGGGTGTACGGGTTTGTTCCATTGACTATGTTTCGTGAGGTTATTATAATAATAGGTGTTGTTGTTCTTATCCTTGTAAATCTCCCACAGACTTAGGCCTTCAATATTTTCATTACATTCTTCCATTACGGGATCGCTCGATTGGAAGACATTTCCGTTGTTGTTGTTTTGCATTTGCCTGAACATAGCGGGACCACTTCCTCCATGTGCATTACCGTGTGCGTTACCGTGGTTTCCGCTTCCGACCCCTTCGCCCTGCAGACCGTTCATACCGTTCACACCACCAACAGGGCCAACCCCGCTAATGGCACCGACACTGTGCATGTCCCCAATATTGCCGCTCGCCCGGGGGGAGAATTCCCCATCGGCTTTCACCATTTCGGGAATACTTTTCCCATTACCCAAGTTGGAATTGTTCAGCATAAAGTTATTTTTCTGATTAAACACGCCTCCATTCATCTGGCGGTCATTTGGGCTCAGCACTCCGTTCATGCCACTCGTATTGTTTACATTATTCATCATCATCATCATTCCATTATTGGGGTTCTTCCCTTTCATCATATTCCTGGTTGCTAAATTTCCTTGTACATTTCCCGTGGTGTTAAAATAATTGTAGTTGTTCATTCCTCCTCCGTTAAAATCGTCGTTGTTATTAAAGCTCTTTTGGAAGTTGTTATTTCCGGAGGATCCCATGTTTCCAAATGGGCCATGTGGGCCGCCTCCATTACCTCCGATGCTCCCCCCAGTGCCATGACCACTATTATTATTCTTTCCACCCGAATTGTTATTCACATTCGGCACGGCGAATTTCGCCTCGATGCTCTTCTCCTGTCTGCTCGTATCAATCATGCTTTTGATGTTCTTCAAGACACTTAAAGCCTCCTCATGTGTGTTAAATGTAATCAAGGCAGTGTTGTAAACCTTCCTGTTCATAAAACCATTGTTTGATTGTTTTCTGTTTTTATTAAAATAGCACACGTCTGTTATGGTATATCCTGCGTTTCCAAATAAATTCCTCAGGTGAGATTCCGTCAGGTGAGGAGGGATGTTCTGTATGTGTAGTCTATCGTTGGGAACCCCATCGATGGTTGCATTCGGTATTTCTTCGCTCATTTTGTATAGAACTTTGTTTTAAGGAAGGTGTCACTTCTTTTCTTTTTTTTTTTTTTTTTTTTTTTTTTTTTCCCTGTTGACCAATCGAGGTGGGAAAAGACGACTTCTTCGTCTTCTCCTGATCGGAGCGACGAAATGGCGCTACGTAGAATGGCCCGTCGGCGCGACCAGCATGGGTAACTCCCCCCTGAAGGTATGACCACGGACGACGTGTGTACCTACGGCCTTGTCACTGGGATGGGTTCTGCCTCGAGTCGTCCCTCAGCCGGAACAACGACGGTGAGTGAGAATGTAAAACTGCGCTTACAGCTACGCTGCTAACTGCGTTGCTAAGACGCCTCTGGCCAAACCCATAAGTGCGCCACCAAATTCTGTCCCCTCTTCTATGAACAACACCGGAAAAGGGCTACACTTGACTGAAGACCTTCCACAAAAATCAAGTGCGCGCAACATTCACATGGAATTGTTTCACCACCCCTTCTGGGAATATCTCGAAGGTAAGCGTAGAACGTAAAAGAAACAATAAAGGGAAAAGAAAAAAAAAAAAAAAATTTTATGGCAAACTGAAGAAAAAAACATGGGAGGAAAAAAATACATTTGTACAATGGTGACAACGTGGAAATGTGAACGGGGGAAGAGAAAAAAGGAAAAATGGCAGGAGAAAGGAAAAAAGAAGAAGGGGGGGAAGGCGGAGAAAAAACGGGCAAAAAGGGTAACGAAGAAAAAACGTGAAGAAAAAAAAAAAAAAAAAGAAAAAAAAAAAGAGGATGCAAGAATATTGAGAATGGAAGAAGAGCAGGGGAATACATCCGCGCAGGAGGAACATGGAAAAAAAAAAAATAAATAAAATAAAGGGGGGAAAAAAAGAAGCAAAAATAAAGGAAAAATATAGCGTAGTGATGATGGGAGAAGGGATGCCCAAGTGAATGCCCTCGGAAATCGTCGCTAAGGGAAGAAGTGGTAGGGGGCATTGCTTTTCCTCTTCTATGCAAAATAATGGGGGGAGGGACGAACGTACAAAATTGCAGTCGTGGCAAAAGGTAAAGGAGGATGGTGAATGGCAATTGCGCAGTCAATGCATATGCGTATGCCCGTATACTGGTATGCACTCACACTACGCACGCTCAAGTGTACCTTTCCGTTCGCTTGTTCTTTTCATTCGCGTGTATGTTGCATTCTCGCCTATGTTAAGCGGACGCACCCTCACATGCGTATAGTGCACAACGTGTACACTCGAACTGTCTCCCTCTGATGTTCCTACAGAAAAACGTGCACCTCCACTCGCCCCCCTCAAATATAAGAAAAAAAGAATATAACCTTCATTTCATGCACAGCCCATAAGCTGAACAAAATGTAAAACGTTCAAGTCGGTTTGAAGCCCCCCAGCTGAAGGGTCAAATTCACCATTTTGCAATTTCGCGGAAAAAAAAAAAAAAAAAAAAAAAAAAAACAGCTTCTTCTGTGCCTATTTGGCCCAAGTATATAACAATATACACCGGCGAGTTCTGTTAAAGGAGTAGTTTTCCCTCTTTTAACACCACGAAAAGGGGGGAGGGGGGAATTGGTAAAGGACGAAAAAGTTTTTCCTTCATGCCCTCACCCAAGGGAATGGAGAAATTTACCCCTTCGAGCGAATTGTACAGTATATAGTCCCCCCATAAAGTATGTTGTTTTTTGGGGGGGGGTAATTTTTTTTTTTTTTTTTTTTTTTTTTTTTTTTTCCATTGCGTTTCATTTTGGCTAGCTAACCGTTTTTGTAATTTTTCCCCGCTGTGCGCATCGCTAAACGCTGGTGATTTTTTTCGACTTGAAAGAATTCTCCGTCGCGACGAGAACACCCTGCACATCGCTAATGTTGAAGTAGGAGAGATCAGAAATGTCCTCCGCGGCCTTCTTAATGACATAGGAAATGCGCCCATTCAGTATCTGCTTAAAGTTCCAAACGACGTAAAACTTGGCAGACAAGGTAAAAAGGAGGGTGTTGTCACTACTGATGGTGCTCTTCTCAAATTTGTAATCCCCAAGATTGTATGTAAAAACATCAACATAGTGAATTTGTAGGAGGAATTTGTTCTGTTCGAGGCGCTCCTCCTTTTTAATGACTCGCTCAAAAAGGCTACAACTTCGAATATAATTCTCGCATATGACAACACTTTTTTGGCAAGTAACAATCGAATACACTCCATCAGTCGTTGTACACAAATGCACAATGTCATTTGCACACAACAAGACATTTTTACTCTTCTTAAGGACATTATTTTTATTTATTTTTCCATCGTAATATTTAATCTCTCCCTTAGCATTGGTTAATATAATTCTGCCCTTGTTGTCCACAGTGGCTTGCTCAATGTCTGGTGTGTTTCTCCCATACAACAATGCATTTTGCACACAGGATTTAATCCTAGTATCGACAAAGTACAAACTTTTCTTGTTGTACCCACAGTAAATGTTTTCTTCCTTCCTGATCAGCTGACTTATTGGTACATTTTCTGTATCCCACTTTTTCACAATTTTCTCTTTATTCGTATCAAAAATGAATAAGTGCTTATCATTCCTTTCGTTCAGGAAGAGTATTTTATTTCCTTGTTCATCATTTACATGGATGCTTTTTGGAACACACTGCTCATTTTTATATCTGAAAATTTCTTCACTTGACTTGTAAATTTTTTTTTCCTTTCCATATTCATCAAAGGTATATATGTTCAGGTCGTTCCGTACGTCGTCGTAGTTTATTTCTCTTCCTGAGGATTCACTTTTCTTGTTGATCTTAACTCTTCGCTTCCTTTTATGTGGGATGTGATTCTGCCTCAACACAAAGGACAGTTTCCCACTGGTATTCACAAATTTGTATTTCATACCATCCATGTTCCTCGTCCTGTCTCTTATGTATTGTGTGTCCACCTCGGTCATGTCAGAAGAATCAGCTACGTCAGTCAGGTCAGTCGCGTCCGACTCGGAGAGAAGGACGAACCCATCCTTCGGGGTGGACCCCCCCATGTGGAACTCTCCCTCAGTTGCGTCTGCCACCGTTCCGGTTGTCCCTTCAGTCGTACCTTGCGTCTCCATGAAGTTCCTCTTGATGCTGACGATATCATTTTGGAAATCTTGTCTGTAGATGAGTATCCCCCTGATGTGGTCCATGAGGACATCCTCCGACTCCAGAATGATGAGAAATTTTTCGCTCATCTGGTACAGCTGCGGAGGGAGTTCGTTCTCGGATCTGTCCTGCATCTGTCCATCTGTGTGTCTCTCCCCTTCCTTGTACTTCTGTTCCTCTGAGGGTTTCCTTCCCTTCGCGCGCTTCGCCCGTTTGTCCCTCCCCGTTTTGTCACTCCTTTGTTGTCCTCCCCTGTCCATCCTCTCAATTTCTCCCTCCACAACCTTGTCCAAGGATGCCAAATCGTAGTCCTCAATTGGGGTTGCGTTCATGTCGTAGTACGAGTCTCCCTCGGCTGCCGTTTGAGAGTTCCCGACGGAGGGGCCTGCTAGTACCACCACGTTTGGTTCTTCTCTCTTGAGTGACTCTTCCCCCGTGAGTGCTTCTCCTGATACCTCTTCTGCGAAGTACTCCTCGTAGCGGTCACCTCCCTCGTACAGAGCTTTGTACTCGAAGAACCTGAACAGGCTGCTGACCAGGTACCTGTGGACGTGGATCCCGATGGACTGCCTGCTCAAATAAATATCGTTGAAGGAATTCAACACGTAAATGAGGAACACCCGATTCCTCTTGTACAGCTCCCTCACATTTTCCATGGTAAGTTCTTCATACAGGTGCTCGCACGCCACATCCAGGTGACTACGCTGCGCTTCGGCAAGAGGAGGCTTTTCCGGGGCCAGAACAACTAACAGATGTTCACACTTGGCCGTGTTAAATGTTAAAAGACCAAGATGGTCCTTCTTGTAGAGTACCTTTACCGGTTCCTCATACTTAAACAGATTAACCCTTCTGCACAAAACTATATTTCCCTTCAAATAGGACAACATTATGTACTTAAAGAAATAATACATGTTTTGGACCTTCGAAAAAACCAATCCGTACTCTTCCACTAGTCCATTTTTTATGTATTTAAATTGACACATGTCTAGCTCATGGTACTTGAAGTCGTGGATGGAATCTTCATTAAGGGTAAGTTTTTTCGAGTTGTTCCATATGATTACCTGGTCATCATTCCCCTTGCCCCTGCTGTTAACGTACAATTTGGAATCAAGCATATGTGGGCTGCACTCCTCGTCCTTTATCATGTACACGTCCACTTCCAGCTCCGTTTTCTTCTTAAATAGCTTGTTGAACAACATGGCGATGGGCTGAACTGGAAGCAACTCGACTGGATTGAATGGGGATGGGTTGAACACTAATCTTGTGCAACTGTTTTGTGTTGTCGTGGGTATGCAATGCGATTATACATGTATGTTTGTATGTATATGCTTATTTGTTTTCGTTTTCGTTTTTTTTTTTTTTTTTTTTTTTTTTTTTTTTTCTTCCTGTAAGTGGTTGACCAGGTCGTTAAAAGGGAAAAAAAAAAAAAAAAGCAGAATCACACATTCAGGTAAATTCTGCCTGGAGAAGTGGCATCCCGCGTGGACACAGGAGAAACGTCGCCACGTGTAGACACCCAAGGGGGGTGGGGGACAAAAGCATGTGAGCACAGGTATGCATTTGAAGCAGGTCCAAATGGGGGAAAACGGAAAAAAAAAAAAAAAAATAAGGAAGGATGGAAGGATGGATGGAAAAACATGAAGAAGCAAGCGGCAAAAAAATAAATAAATAAAATAATTAGCGACAGCGCTAGCAACAAATAAGGACAGACTGAGAAGCCACGAAGAAAACATTTGCACGATCGCAACGTAGCGCGCTGTTAACTTGGCCGAGAAAAAGGAAGACAATAAAACCGAGGGTGCGAGGGTAATGAACACTTCGAGGTGTCCATGTGGGGCAGAACTCCCTCCTCTACCCCATGCGAGCTTCAAATGTGAGAACAGAATGTGACTACATGGGACCCAGTCGAGAAGAACTAGCCATGCCGAACAAGCCACCGCGAACCGAGCAAAATAAAACAATTTCCAGTTGGATCAAATTACAACCAAGGGGAACCAAATAATCTTCCATACTCTAAACTTTTTTTTTTTTTTTTTTTTTTTTTTTTCTTACAAACCGTCACATTTTGTGCATCCTATTAAGGCAACTTCCCCTCTGGGATGGTCGTCCCATCAGATAAAGAGTTTCTCCTGTCTGCAAATCTGTGTGTGGGAAAACTCCTCCCTGTGCTTCTTCCCTCCGCCGATAAATTTCCGCTGAAGCTTCTTTTCTACTTTAGTCCCTGTTCGGGGGGGGGAAAAAAAACAGGTCGGTCTTTAAGTGAACCCTTCGACATCGTGCGGATGTATATATTCACAAGCATGTAGGATTTTTTTTTTTTTTTTTTTCTTGCTCCGCATGATTGCGTATTAAGTATTGTCGGGGCGGTATAATAAGAAAAAAAAAAAAAAAAAAAATCCTCCGCTGACAACGCGAATGGAATGGTTCGTATTCCCCTCAAATGTGGCAGAAAAAAAAAATTATAATTGGGAAGGAAAATGTAAAGAGTCATTCGTGATGCTTAGAAGGGATTTCTCAGCCACGAATGAGGAACGAGAAAATGATGAGATAACCTGTTTAAGTTCTGTTCTTCACTCTATGATACGACTTTTCATCCTAGTGGTATTACTCGCCTCCGCCTTTTCCCTACTATTCTGTACTTCTCCTCAGGGGGTACATACAAAAATCTTAACAAAAGAAAAAAAGAAAAGTGCGTAACAAAGCGGGGGAGAAGTGTTCAATCAGTTTACACATATCACAGACAAAAGAAAGTTGATCCCTTATCTGCGCCACACACCAAAAAAAAAAAAAATGCACGCAGTAGCCCCCTACTGAGAGTTTAAATAAATGGATGTCATCCTATTGGTAAAAAAAAAAAAAAAAAAAAAAAATTTAACAAACATTCTCCATAACGATGACAAAAAAAGTTGGAGGAATGGAAAACTGGAATTAACGGAAGATAAACAAATCTATATCCAGTCCACATGTATACATAAACTATACAGTGACCTGTGTATCCCCCCCCTGGTCTCCCCAATACATATAAGTATGACCCCTCAAATGAAGAACATGAGGGAAGAAGGATTCGATTTGTACCCCCTGGAAGAGGGCGCACTCATAGGCCACATAAACATTGACGAGGAGATAAATAAGAAAACGAAAACATATTTAAGTATGTCTCTAAAATACATTCGTGAGAAGAAACTGAAAAGTTGTGAAGAGTACCTAAGTGGTGTACTACCCGCTCTTAAGGAACACCCATTTGAACACCTAACTTTAATAACCATAAAAATATATTGTAATTTAAGATTGAATAATTATCGTCTCGTTTCAAGTGACCTCAGTATGATTGGTCCTTTAGATAAAAACATTTATAACTTTGAAAACGTCACATCGAAATATAAGAAAAAAAGTGGCTCCATGGTTTCTTTCCTTCTTAGACTGATCAACTGCTACTACCCCTACACTCTTAATTTGTATTTCACATCCTTCGATCGCCTCTATCTCCTAATTCTTCATTATGAGAAGTTTCTCCATGAATGCACCGCTCAGGTGGGAACATATACTGGGCAGAACGATGACTCTTCGAGGTTCCCCCATACAGAGATCGTACATGAGGATGGTGGCCATGGTGAAGTCTTCCTGCTGACACAAAAACGGAAGGTTATCTTGCAGAACATCGCAGTGGCCTGCTATGTTCTCTGTGATCTCTTGCTTAAGAAAAATTACATCGAGCAAGCCATCAACCTCTTGAAGGAAAAAATACTGCGATACGATGCAGGCCACATTGTCACCATATCTTTCATTGGAAAATTATATTTACTTATGGGGGCATTGGATTCCGCGGCGAGGTCTTTCGACTTGGTTGAGCGCCTAACCGGGGAGTCCAATTCTTTCACAGGAGAAGGAGTTCCTCAGAATGCCACAGCGCGAGTACACACCTTAACAAATGCGGCTTTCTTTAATCTCTACCTGGAGGATTACGCATCTGCATTAGACAAAATAATATCAATCCCCCCGAATATCCAAGGGGAGCAAAGTAGAGGAGAATATATGACCAACGACTACGCCATATATTGCAACAACCTCGCAGTCACTTACTTTTTTAACAATGATCTGGAGAAATCGATTAAAACTCTGGAAGAGACTGTCAGCAAGGACCAGGGCAATGCATACCCCTCGCTTGTAAAAAATTTAAACCTCTTGTACGAGTTCACCAATGTGAAAGGGCACTTCAAATGAACCATTTCATCTGGAAAAACCTCACTTAAAGGATCAAGGTGTTCTGGTATTAATAACTTCTGCGAAGCGGGTGATGGAAGTTAACATGTTCATGCCCCCCTTACGCGCTTCATTTGCGTCTTCCTCTTTTTTATGTCTTCTTCTTTTCTTTTTTTAACATTTTTATTTTTTTTTTTTTTTTGTGTACCCTCCGATGATGAACCCATAAGCGGGGCAAATCGACCAATCGACCAATCGACCAATCGACCAACCGACCATGCGAGCCATCTGGACAAGTTTTACAGAAAAACAGAATCTGCCTCAGAGGCACGCAGGGTTGCCCGCGAAGGGAAACGAATGCATAAGAACAGTTATGTATGTTTTTGTGAATATCGTTGTGAACCATGCGAACGATGTTGAATGAATTTTCCCTTTTTTTTTTTTTTTTTTTTTTTTCAACACTCAATAATCCTAAAGTGCTTGCCCCGAGAAAGTTGCCCTCTCTCTACCAAGCGTGAAACAGTTTTCCCGTGAGGAACCAAAACGGCGACTCTACTAATCGGTGCTTAGCTCCTTAGGAGAGAAATCGGCTCGAAAGGAAAAGCATTCAACATATTTTTTTTTTGCATACGCATAAAATGAACGGACTTCGATTAACCACACGATAAAGGGAATAGTACAAACGGGCACAAAAGAAGATATGTGCCAAAAAAAAAAAAAAAAAAAAAAAAAAAAAAAGAGTAAGTGCGGGTCAACACGCACAGAGCGATTTAGCGTGATATATCTGAAAGGAGAATAAAACTTGGAGACCAACTTACGCCTCGGGTGGTCCCCATTAAAAATCGTATTTTTACAGCCCCCCCTCATTTAGCTGTGCTACTTTTCAATGCGTTGTAACTGTCGCATCTGCCTATCCATCCCCCACACGAGTTTGCCAAATAGGGGGATCCACGAAGAAGCTCTTCAAAATGACCACCCCACACTCCTACACTTATGACCAGTGAAAGGCTACCACCCGCGTTAGCCCAAAATGAGTCCTCTGCTTGTTCCTTTTCTCCTCCTTTTTCGCCTTCTTTTCTTTCCCCAGAGTGTTTCTATTGATGATGGTAAGTGGCTCCTTTCTTCATGACTAGCCCCGTGGATGAAAATTCTCCAAAGGATATCACCCCCTCGTCCTTCCCCAAAAAATTAATTAGTGGCAAATATAAACCGCTTAACCCAAAATGTTATTTCGTCCTGTATCCGTTTCCCCTTTTTTTTTTTTTTTTTTTAGGACTCTTCACAAGTCGGGTTCTGAACCCCTTCCATTACCAGAGGGAGAAGATGCGCATAATGAAACATGTGAATTCGCTAGCCTTTCTATACAACGAATTCAAGAACAATGTAGAGGATCTGGAAAAGACATATGACAATTTCCTCAAGGCCCTGAAGGTGTCAAAGGAAACAGAAGAAAGGTTGCTTAAAATGAATGATCTTAAAACAGCGAACTTCATAAGTGAAATGGAAGATCTAAAAAATGAGTATGATGTGTTTAAAGATTCTATAGAGGAAAATCTGAATAAGAAAAAAGAGGAGTTCAAGAAAACGTTGAAAATTAGCATTGATGGATTTTTCAAAAATTCTATAAAAGAATTAAAAGGGATCACCAAGTATATTAACTATATAAATTTGAATGCTACGAATTTGCATAAACTTGTGTCGAGTATTTTCTCCAAGGCCATGAATTTGAGTGATATATATGAACAGAACATAAACCATATTTATGAAATAGGAAAGGAATATTATCGAATAAAATTAAGTAGTTTAAATAATCAACTCATTTCAGAATATGAAGAATACAATAAGACACTTGGCTTTGTATCGAATGAAAAATATTTGGAGAAATTTTCAGATATATTCTACATTGAAATGATAAAAAATTATTTAAAAAAATCTACTCATAAAACGGTAATGATTGATTTGTCTAATATATTGGAGAGACACTCCTTCCATGAGCTTTCCTACTTTTTTAATATTTTTCTAAAGAATTTCGAAAAAGGTGTAATCATTTACGTTATTAACAGAGTCGATACAAACTACCATAACAAGAAGATGATTTTTATTGAATATTTTAAACTGTATGAATTAGTTCAGTATATTAAGAGTAATTATAATCACCTCAAAGTGGACTTTATAGAAATTCATGTGTTTAACATGTACATATCCTTTTTCGTTAATGCAAATGGTATTTTGTACCATGTAAATTATGAATACTTCCTCGACGCAAACTCCATAAATCTCTACAATGCCCACAATTACGGCTATTTCTTCACCAACCAGAAAATCCCCGACGAAGCATCCTCATGGAGCAAGAATTACGGGAAGACACCTTTGAACAATAGTCATCAAGTTTCCCCCCCTCAGGATCGCATATACGTTCTCTACGTGGGTAGTCGAGTCGTTCAAGATAATTGTATCATGTACAACCGAGAAGATATGATCGAGTTCAAGAAGGAAAACGCTTACAAAATTATCCAGCAGAATAAATTCAACTCGCACGATTCCTTCTTTAATATTTTTCTTCTGAAGCTCGAGTCGGAATACAACTTCTACAACCAATTTTTGAACAGTGAATACGAAAAACTCTATCGCTTCTCCGTACACAACTGCAACATGATTCTGACATATGACTCCCTTAGCAAGTTTGACATTCCCCATGAGAAGTTCACCTCGCACTTCAAGTAAGCATATCATCACGCCCTTACTCTTTATGCATTCTTTACGTGAAAATCTACTTCACACACTTGTTTTCCCACTCCAAACCATACGAACCCATTTCATACGCTACTTCACACCCTCCCCTGTGTAGAGACGTGTACGCCCTCATCATCATTTACCCTGGAAGCAACATCAGCTCCATGTGCAGCCTCTTCAGCAACTACATATTTCGGGAGTCGATTTACAATATACGGGAAGAGCAATCCAATGTTCTCGAAATTTACGCAGAGAAAAAAAAACTGACCATGCTTGTTAACAACAAAACGAAAAACTACTACGTCGACCTGAACAACAAAAAAAATGAAGAGCCTCTCGAGACCAGTCTTCTCAAAATGAAGAACTGTCTAAAGCAGTATGTCAGGAGTAACTACGATGACTACTTTGATTATTTGAATATCATTTATTTTGTATCGTCTGATTAGGTTAGTCTCCTTTCCCCACCTTCCAGGGGTAGCAGACGGATCCAACGTGGGTTGTTAAGACACCATTTGTATTTCTACCCTTCTTAGGAGTGCCCATGAGATTCTTTTTTTTTTTTTTTTTTTTTTTTTTTTTTTTTTACGCCCCATTTTACCTTTTTTTCGTGTATATTTCCCATGGCGATTTCCTCCTTTTTAATGTAGACCTCTTTGCCCGTCTTTATCTCACCTTGTGTAATTTTACCCCTCCGTATGTTGTACCATTCGTTCGAAAACGCCCACCTTGGGTTTGTTAATTTTTTTTTTTTTTTTTTTTTTTTTTTGTAATTTTTACCAAAGTGAGAAACCAACTCGTTAAGGCGAAAAAAAAAAAAAAAAAAAAAAAAAAACATGTTACAATTTTTGTTACAAAAAAAAAGAAGAGTAATGTTCTCGTAAGGAGGCAGACAATAAGGAAGGGGGGTAACAAACAAGGTGATGTGACACACTGCATGCACGCCGCTTTCTCCCCCCCCCCCCCCCTTTCAATCTCACATTCCTTCACTATTTCTCACCCTTGGAAAGAAACACAAACACCTTGACGACCCCGTCTCTGTGTTCATAGCGAATATTTTCCTGTTGAATGGGCTTCATAAAAAGATAGCTGCGCACAAAATAGCCTCCCTTGATTTCGTGGGAATAATAATTGGCAAATCTGTGATCATCGTAGGGGATTTTCCTGCCAGATATTGTTACATAATTATTGTTTGAAGAAATGTTAAAATTCTGTAAGTCTCCTGAAATGAAAAAATAAAAAACAACCTTCTCTTCATCGTAGAGGATATCCACGGGGGGGATAAAGCTCACTGGGCTGGATGGATGCAGGGATTTTATTTCTTCTATGAACTCGCATTTTTTTATTTCTCCTTGTGTCTTCTTTTGGCGTGGAATGTTCGGTATGCAAAAATGGATGGGGGTGCTTGGAATGGGCTCCGTTTCTATTAGGGGCTGTTTTTGTCCATTCGAGGTACCCCTTTTTTCGCGTCTCCGTCTGGGGCGTCTGGGGCTATCCCCTGAGTTGGCCGATTTGTCTGGCCTACCCCCTTTATCCGCTTTTTTATTCTTATTCATGGTTCCGCGCTGTAGTAGGGTACCACGTACGTCATCTCTAGAAGTGTTATTTTTCTCCGACTTGTGAATGTACTCCCCTGCTAAGTAGCTATCAACGTGCCCATTTTTTTCCTTATCCTGTAGGGTATATGGTAACTTCCCGTTTTCACCATTTTTAAAGGGATCGAAATTTTCATAAGCAGATGGGTCGAACGAGCTGTCCAAAACCAGTTCGTGCCAATTTAAGTCGTAGAAAACCTTTTCCGTGTTTAGGTCTTTCTTGAGGATTTCAATTTCGTCCATTTGGTCAAGGGGCAATGTGTGTAACTAGTAGGGGGGAAGTAATAAAACGAAGCGTTACTTTCTGTGATTTTTTTTTTTTTTTTTTTTTTTTTTTTTACCGGTTCATCCCTCCCTTTAACGGTTCACTTTTTTCCTGACCCGTTCAGGCAAATTTTGTTTCATCCCCTTGTTATATAATGCCCACGTCACAATGAAGGAGAATCCCCAATTTTGTGACTGTCCAGGTGAAGGTGTTGCTTCTATGAGGAGGCCGCAACTTATGTTAGGGATGAAAAACGAAAAGTTGCTCAACGACCAGTAGTATACCAGCAGGAAAATCAACTGAAAGTGCAACTCATTCAGGATATATAAAAAATAAGCAAAAAAAAAAAAAAAAAAAAAAAAAAAAAAAAAAAAAATGCACAAATGGGACAGAAGATGGGAAAAAAAGGAATATGTCCTTATGTAGAGTCCTCTATAGACAATTAAACAACAGTAACTAGTTTCCCACGAGTGCGCAATTTCGACTTAAGGGCAACGGAAAGAACAAGCGGACAAGGGAATTTACGTTCAACTATCTGTCAAAAGAAAAATGACAAGGCGGAAAAAATGTACTTTTCTTCTCATTTTTTGTTAGCAACATATGCGGAAAGGGCGAAGCATTTAGGGTTTTGAAAAGAATGTGAAAAGACAGACATAAAAAAGGGGGAAACAGGAAAAAAAATGATAAAGAATGAGAAAAAAGGGGGAATAGGAAAACTCTTTTTTTTTTTTTTTTTTTTTTTTTTCGTAAATTGGCAATATATACCTACAATTCTGTTTTCTTATGTTGCACTGTGATTTTTTTTTTTTTTTTTTGCTGTTTTTTTTTCCCTTTTTTTCGCACTTTTTCCAATTTGCAGGAAGCGAGAGAAATGTTTTACTGCTGTGGAGTGGCCCTCATCCTCTACCCATATCTACGTGCAGACAAACAGAGGAACTAAAAAATATAGTACCGCCTGTGTGGGCGTATGCACACATACGTACGTGCTTATCTTGCATTAATTCTGCAACAGAGCAACCCAGACAAGTAGCTTCCCCCTCTGGAAATGTTTTCCATTCCTGATCATTTCTCCTGCGTAACTGTTGCACACGCATCCTACCCCCCGCTTTAACTGATCTAGAGTTATTAATTTTACTGAGCTTCACGTCAAAAATATTAATTTGCACACAAGCCGTGCTGTGCAACACTATGCTGTATTTTATTTTTCCACTTTTTTTTTTTTTTTTTTTTTTTTTTTCTCTCCAAGCCCATTTATAGTACTATGTGCTCATTAACACGGCAACGGGTGCACCTGTGTCACTCCGCTTATTTTTGCAACACAAATGTGCATGACCTGTTTTTCCTTTCCCTGTAAGAGGGTAGGAAAACGATTCACCCGTGGAGGGGCAAATCATGTACGTGCTGTCTAAAGGTTTGGATCGCGCGGGGATAGAACGTCAAGGAGTCGGACTTGCAACCTGTGCGAACGGATACACTCATGTGGGCATTTCAAAAGTGGAGCCCATGGGTACCTTGCAAAACGGGAGTTTTACTTTCACGCATAGGTCGTCAGGTTAAGAAGGCGAATCGAAGGATATGGGAAAAATAAAGCAATAGCGCGGGAATATCACGATGGATGAGAATATCCTTAAGTACACATAAAAAATTGCGCTGCCTTTGCTACCAAATAGAATGAATGAGAAAAAATATGTATATATATAGGGGCTCATGCGCACTGCCCCAATCACCCCAGGCACAGTGTGCACACGAACACGCGAAATACATGTCCATATGTGAAAGCTACATGCAGGTGAACACTTTTTCAAAAAAAAAAAAAAAAATTTTTTACGCATAAAATAAAGTGACACGAAAAAATGGGTTAGAATAAAGGGGGTATCATCCCTTTAGTGGCATTTTGCTTAAAAACGTAGAAACAAAATAAACACCTTCCCCTCATGGTGTCTTCTCAGTTACAAATTCTTCTCGACGTTGATATTAACTCCCCGTATGTTGCATTCCGAGCGATCTGTAATTTCGGATATGTCAGAAAAGTGCGTCTTATTCTTGTCAATAATGGTTGGCCCGCCCAGCTTGTGAACCCCCGTGTAGGTCGATTTGTCATCATGGAACCTCACATTCGCAGCTTTGGTCCCATAAAGGACTGGTCCACTGGAAGCTTCATTGCATAATGTTTCTACAAACTTCTCATAATCCAACTTGTGCTTATCTACCAAATGCTTAACTGCCTCAACAAACTGGTCATAGTTAATTCTTTTAGCTCCTTTCGCTTTAACCTTCGCGAATGTGAGGTCAGCATCCACGGCTGTCAGTTTTTTGTTCAGCAATTCTAAGAAAGGGATAAAGTGGGCGAGACAAAAAAAATGACACAGTTATGTCTTCCAAATGGGATATATATGGAAACGTTTTTACAAGCAAAGGTATGAATGGAAAGAAATAGCACTTTTCCTCTTCCCTGTTTCCCCGAAAGAGCAATTTTTTCATTAAAAGGGGGAACAAAAAGGTACAACAAAATTCGACAAAAAAAAAAAAAAAAAAAAAAAAAAAAAGAATGCGTGCAACTTTTTACACACTTGCATGAACACATGCCAACCGTTCCTGAGAAGACGGGCATATTCACATTTCACACATTACATATGCACACTTTTACGGACTAGTGATGAGCCCATCGGGGAGAATCCCCATTTTGAATGCCTTACTAGAGTCCTTCAAAATTTTTACGAAAGTTCTGCTGTCCATATCAGCCTCGTTCTTGGTGTATATGTAGAAGGCGTTTTCCATTTTGAGAAAATATGTATGCGGTTTATATTAAAAAAAAAAAAAAAAAAAAAATGGTTCACACTTGTGGGAATTGCAGTTGGGATTACATAGTGGGACAGAAATTAACAGCACAGAGGAGAAAAACCAAGGGGGGATTGGAAGATATCTGTTAAGATTTACTTCTGAAAACGGTTAACGTAGAGCGGAAAAGGGGGGGAAGGTTCGAAATGGTGAATGTGAGAGGGTGTTCATGTGTAACTTCAAGACAGGCACGAATAAAGGCAAAAATAAATCAAACAAAGGAAAACGAAAAAAAAAACTATTTAGATGCCGATAAACCAAATGGGAAATCAAATTCATAAAAATTAACGATCAAGGTTAAAGCTATTTTGATATAAATTTTTTTTTTTTTTTTTTTTTTTTTTTTTTTTGTGCAAAAATTATGACCTGTTAATGTAGAACTTGCTGGGCCACATATTTTTAGCGCCTGAACGGTTCATGCGGAAAAGTGTGCGTCCAAAAAAGGCAAGCCGTTTTTTCGTATAACAATTTTTTGCAAAAAGAACGAATGTCCCATATTTTTGTATCACTGGAGAAACAGCTAGCTATTTGTGCAGAATTTTTTTTTTTTTTTTCCCAAAACGCATGAATGGTCAGAAGATATGCAAATAAATGTTAGGGGCTGCGGGAAAGGCAAGCATCCTCACGCTCGTCGCTCGTTTTGTAAAAGAAGAGGAAAAGTCAAACTGGTATATAAATGAACTGGTGAGCGAGTTAACAGGACAACAAGTGACCATTTTAAACTATCTGGCATCTAAAAAACTTTTCGGCCAACTGGCGGGGATATCCACTTTTCTTCCGGTAGGGACACAGGCAGGCAGAAAAGAGCCCAACGTCGCCTAAAAGGGGAAAGCAGATTATCGCACGTTACTTTTCTAACTTCCCTTCGTAAGAAAAAGAGGTATTTTACCAAGCGTTGAACACCTTTGCGCATTTGCAGCGTTGTAACTTTTCACGCGCTCGCTTTATTTGTTCATACATTCTACCCCTTTTGACGTACAACATGAACGGCATCAGCATAATGGTAAAAATGGTCAACATGCCAAAAGTCTTGGTAAGTTTTACAGGTGCGCGGCGCAATGGAGGATATTTTCCATGCCAGCCATTTGGACCACTTGCTACGCAGCTTAGCAAAGTTGGCTCTAAGCACATGTTTTGTATTTCTTCCAGTATGGACTGTGTCCGTCCTTTCACACGTTGTCCCCTTTTTTCCCATGCCCTCCTTGCAAAACAGGCGCAAGTGCGATGCTTTTCCGATCGGAAAAGGAAAATTATGAACGGAACAGAATACATCAGGCGAAAAACTGGCTATGGCGGAAGGATAAGAAGAAACAGGCAAGCGCCTGCATATAAGAGGTGAGCACTTTGTCCAAGTCCAACAAACGGGATAAATAACATGCCAGCTCTCTTTTTTTTTTTTTTTTTTTTTTTTTTTTTGTAAAGTTAAAAAATAAAAAAAATAAAAAAAAAGGGGGAGAAATATCTTGCCTCATGTGTACCTTTTTCCTGCCACGGCGGCAGTGTTTCTCAACGCACGCACTGATCTTTATATATGTGTGTTTGGGGGGGAAGACGTTCCCCACGTTGTCAGAACATATGACATGGACAGGTGAATAATATGCAGATCGTTACACCTTCCCGATCGATTTTACCGTGCGCGAGTAACTATTACTGAGTCAACCACTTCCCAGCACATTAAACGAAGAACAAAAAAAAAAATATATATATAGAATAATAATAAGAGGCGCATTCGTGCGGATGAGTAAAAGAGCCAAACGAATTTTGCACACTGTGCAGGTGCAAAGAGTAGCATAAGAACATGGGTTTTACCCCACACATTTCATATGGGCAACTGAACGAATGGGTACCTAAATCTTCTCAAAAACGGACATTTTGGCGGAGCGCGCAGATTTGTTGGCCTTTAACTCCTCTTCGTTGGGGGTTATATCGACGTCGTTAATTTTTTTCCATAAGTTCTTCCTACTATGGACAAACATTTCCACACACTTGTATTCCAATGAATGGTATGAAATAACGACAAGTCTTTTTTTGGCCCTTAACAATTTATAACTCGATAATAAAAATTCCTTTAAGGCCTTCATTTCATCGTTGATGTAAATTCGAAATGACTGAAACACCCTGGACAAGACTTTCTGATTCGCTTTGTAATTTTTTTTGCATGTGGAAAGAACGATGTCTCGTAGCTGATACGTGGTCCTGATAGTTCCACTGCTTTTCCTCCACTGTACAATTTTTTTGGCAATTTTATACGCCTTTTTTTCCTGACCATATGTGTGCATAATAAACCTTAACTGTTGGGCGCTGTACGTGTTGAGGATTTCTCCGATTCCTTTTTTCGGCTCACTTTGGGGGCTCTCCCCCTTGGCTCGCTTAATCTGGTTAGTCTGATCGTATTGGTAATCCTCGTTTGAACCACCTTCCTCCCGTTCGATACTTTCCCGACACATCCGATCGTACTCCTCATCTGTGTACCTGTCTATGCTCATGTCAAGGAGACCGTTGTGCTGGTAACTGAACCCCCTCCTCCCACATTTCAGCTGGTGTGTAGATACACCCAGATCGAGTAGAATGCCACTGTATCTTCCAAACAAGGGAAGGCCATGCCGATGGAGAAGGTGAATGATGTATCTGTAGTCTCCGTGTATCATTGTTAGTTTATTCGTATCTACATAGCATTGCAGTTTCTGTTTGCTGTAATAAATGGATTCTATGTCCTTGTCTATGGCAACCACTCTGCTTGTTCGTGGAAAACTTTTTAAAATTTCCAAAGTATGTCCGCCACCGCCCAGTGTTGCATCGATGTAATACTCAGGTGAAGTATTCTGCATTAGGGAAACCCGCGGGGTAGATGTAGATGAAGGGGGCTTAACAGAAGCATCCCTTTCTTGCGTTGTCCCTTCTGGTTTCTTTCCATTTTTCATTTCCCCCTGCAGAGTTATACCCTTTTCTTTTCCTTCTTTTCTCTCCCCTGGTGAGGAAATAATAAAATAGGAGGGGCGTGCTTCGCCCTGTTCTTCTACTCCATTTGTGTCGTATCCTTGTTGGTAACGCTTTTCCGTGTTGTCCTCTGTGGGGTCGTCAACCCTAAGGTAGCGTATGACTTCGTTAGCAAGCACAGGGGTATGGTAGACATACGAACTGTCTAATATGTTGACTTCATCTTGACATTCCCCTTCTGGATTCGTCGCAAAGTTTGTTGGGTGGCGGTTTGAGTTTACGACGATTCTTCCATGCCTGCTACGGAGGTCACTACATGGTCTACCTCTCTGCGGCGTGAAAGGGGGGGCGAGTGTCTTCTCCGGGTGACTGACCCAAAAGCAGTGACCACACGTGCTAAGCAGGGCAAGGGAAAGGAACAGTGAGTTGTGCATCCAGCATTTGAGGGGTACACGCGGGGGCCAAAAAAAAAAAAAAAATGACAAAGTGAGAAAAAAGAAAAAAAAAAAAAAAAAAAAAAGGTAAGGTAAGGTAAACTGGGAGGTGTATTTAAGCAGGCATGAAAAGCGGGAAACAATAAGAAATAAAATAATAAAATAATAATAAAATAAAACAGCCTAGAGATGTGCCCAAATGAAGTATCCAACGGAATGTTTTTTTTTTTTTTTTTTTTTTTTTTGCGCTCACCAACGATTGAAAGAATAACCGACGCACAGAGCGCCTGCAACGTGCGCACACAACGGAACAAGAGATTTGTAAGAGTCGCTACAAGCAGGGGGAGAAAAAATAATATAAAATAAAAAAAAAAATAATAAAATAGTGTAATGTAATATGATGTGATGTATTATAATGTAACGTAATAAACACAGTGGAAAACTCCCATAGGTACAACTTCCCTCTGCATGCGCCTATCATGATAATTTTTTCTAAAGTACATTTTGACTACCCCTATTTTTACCCCTCCGTGCGTTCCTATTGGTGCTGATTTGTACCAACGGCATCCCCCCCCCCCCCCCCTCCCGTACGTACATGTGTGAAAAATTTAAGCTGTTCAGGATATTCCCATTTGCAGTCCCTTTTTTGAGGAAATACACACCACGGGGGAACCCCAAGGATAAGCGGTCAAGCGGTCAAGCGGTCAAGCGGTCAAACGGTCAAACGATCAAACGGTTAAACGATCAAACGGTTAAACGGATAATAGGATAATCAACTAAGAAGGAAGAGAGAGGAAACTGTTAGAAAGAAAAACTCGCCGATCAGCCTCACCCAAAATGAATGTAGGCGTGTACCTCCTAACAGCATTCCTTCTATACGCATCCCTACTGAATTACAAAACCTTGGTACACCTGATTACCCCCCCTTTTGGTGAGCACATACAGAAGGGGGACGACCCTGTCTATAATGCCATTGATAAGTATTTGCACATCTTCCTGGAATATGGGTTCGTTAGCATCTACCTTATAGTTGCATTTAAGCCACACAGAAATGTGTACTCGAAGCAGAGTCCCCAGAACTACCTCTTTGCCAAAGTGTTGCTAGTGTTTTTTTTTTTTTTCCTGTTCCACTTTCTCCTTAATATCAAAAATAACTTCCCCCTAAACATCTTCTATCTAATACTTACGACATTCCACTTGTCTGAATTTTTCCTCTCCTTTTTACACAACAAGAATAATTCAAATTACTACAACTTTTTAGTGAATCCTAATTGTGGCTATGTGTACTTCTTCATCCTTACGTTGCTTGAATATTACGCAAAGATTTTTTTTTTCGTCTTGGTGCCCTTTTGTGAGAAGTATTTTAGCAAGAGACTCCTCCAGAACCTCCTCATTGTGAATTATTTTTTCTTCAAGAATTTCGTACAGAATGGGCGAGCTGTATGCACCTACTTCTATGTTGATCAGATCGATTGGGGGGTTAATCGAGGGGAATGCCAAGTCGGCATTGGAGTAAACTCGAACCTTGGCACTGATTTTACCGTTGGTGTGGGCGCGGGGGAGTCATCCTTACTGCGCCTTCTACAGAACCGCATACGCATGCGGGGAGAGCTACACAGGGGGGCCTTCGCACTCCCCTTAGCAAAAAGACAGGGATGTTCTTCACAAGGCGATGTAAAATATACTGGAGAAAAGAACGCATGTTTCACGGGTGATGTTTTTTCCCTTGGGGGGATCTATGGAGAATGCCTCTTCACCACAGGGCCACCCCCTTTTGACACATGCAAAAAGTACGACTTAAACAACTCCATATACCAGAAAATTATTCACCAATACGCAGGCATATTTGATAAGTATGAAGTGAAGGGAAGTTACAAACGAGCACACAAGTACCACCTCTTCTTTGTACTGCTATGCATGCTCTTTTCCTTGTGTGGTTTACTTTTGCGAATATTAGGTTTAGCTCATTGTTCCAAGAACTTCTCCTTCTACGTTATGGACACCGACCACTTGGTCGACAAATGTATCAAGAACAAACATACGTTGGTGAAGTCTGGTGTGTACAAGTATATGAGGCATCCCTGCTACACTGGATGGTTCTTCTACGCATTATGTAAGGCTCCACTAGAGTGTATCCCCGTTCGTGTGTGTGTGTGGGAGGCAATTACTCTCTATCCAGATCCCCCACTTTGTGTATCGAAGAAGAGTGTATTTATTCACATATATCCGCTAGTACAAACACATGTGTTTCATCCCTTTTCCCCCTCTCAGTCTTGCAACTGCTCCTCCTCAACCCTTTCTGCTTCGTCTTAAGTTTTTTTGTATTATGGGCGTACTTTTATCACACCATCAGAATGGAAGAGAAGTACTTATTGGAGTGTTACGGCGAGGAGTACAGAAATTACAAGCTGGAAACACCCAACATATAGTAAGGCAAAATGGAGGCAAAAAAAAAAAAAAAAAAAAAAAAATTACATCCGTTGGGATGTTATAAATCTGAGTGGTCCAGGAGAAAGTGCACAAAAGATACTTATGGTTATCCTCCATGTGGGTGCTATTTTTTTTTTTTTTTTTTTTTTTTTTTTTTTTTTTCCTAACGTAGCATCCCCTTTATGGGCGGAATTTAACCTGTCCGGAAGAGGATTCTTCCAAATGAAATACACGGGTAAGGCTTCTTCTTCCAAACAGGGATTTCCTTCACACATGTACTTTTTCGTCTTGTCCTCCCCCTTCCGGTGTTCACCACACGGAGATTTTTTCCCTCCTGATTGGTACACACATTTGGGAGACCACCTAATGGAGTGTAAATCCTCTTCATGTGTAGCCAAATATTACATTATATAAATACCCCTTTTTTTGTAATCCATCAGGCCGTTAATATGATATTCTTCACTTCTTCCACCATAATTTCTGCATCGGCGGAAAGACACTCATTGGGCTCATTGGGTTCCTTGCTCTCCAAGGAAATATTCTCTCCGTTGCTCTTCCACAAACAGAGGGCTGTGTGCACAGCGTTCTTGTACATGTTGATGTACTTATTGGTGTAGAGCTTTTCATCGACGAAGTATTTTAGTTCCTGCGGTGAGGGGGAGGCACACATTTCATTGGATCGGTACGCGCGAACGAACACACACATATTTATATATGTGCAGTCGTCCACCTTGGTATTTGCGCACGTATGAACAACGTGAACGACGATGATGGATGCACAGGTACTCACGTTCAAGGCGCTTTCGTGGGCACTCTCCACGAAGAGACTGGGGTACTCGTAGTGGTTCAGGCATCGCAGGAGTTGGAAACCTACATGAAGGGGGGGGGGGGGGGGGAGCGTGAAATTAGTTTGCACAGGAACACGCAAATGTGCACACATGTACGTATCTGGTTGTGTATGTGCGTATTTGTGATAAATTTTTTTTTTTTTTTTTTTTTTTTTTTTTTTTTCCTCCCCACAGTTATGCTCGGCGTTGTAGGAAACCTCCACGGAGCCATTATCCCCGAACACCTTGATGTCGAAGATCTTGTTGCTCGATTTGTCGGAAATGTTAAAGTAGCAATTCAGTGAATCGAAGAGCGCACTGCCCGCAATGGACTTCACGGTGACATTCTCGCCCTTCACAGAGTAGCATTTGGCAGATACACTTTTGGGCTTGGAAAATAGAAACTCAATTAACGATATAATCAACACCGTTTTGTAGAAGAGCACATTTTCTATTCCCTCATTTTCTGTTAAAAACGGCATGAACGTAGATTCAATTTGAACAGCATATATATGTACCCCTAATTCGTTCAGTGTATTTTTTAAATTATAAAAAACGCGCTGATTTGTTAAAACGTTGAAGATATTCCAATAAAACTGTCTGTTCGTTTTTTTAAATTCTGCCTTCACGTCGTAGATAATATCGTTATCCATATTAAAGTTCTTTAGGGATGCTTTTAATTTACTTAATTTTTCTATATCAATTGATGGTAAGTTTGAACTGAAAATAAAGTAAAATTTCTTTTGGTTTATCACGTAGTCCAATATTAGCTCATGGAGCTTCGACGTGGACATGGCTATAAAGAGAAGATGAACACCATCCAGATTTTGCTTTTCAATGAACTTAAGCACGTTGTCGTTTGTGTTCGTTTCTGTATCGTACAGACCGAAGGTGTCCACAAAGCACTTGCTCATTTTTGCGTCTTTGCAGAAGAGGTACTTTATTTTCCACTCCACCGTCAGCAGGGGGATCCATGAGAAACCTTCATTGTCACAGATGAGAAATAACTCCTTTTTTTTGTGCGTCATTTTGGAGGGACATCAATCTGTGTGTATGTGTGTGTATATGTGTGTATATGTGTGTATGTGTGTGTGTGTGAGGGGGGAAAAGTCTAACGGGGTATATATACCTCCCTATACGTGCACCTACGTGTATACCTGTTCGAGCGACAAGGGGAATGTGCTTACCAAATATTTGTACACCCCCCTTTTTTGCAACGCTCTGATGGAGAAAATACACTGCCCTGAAGCGGCCAACTTTATTTTCGCTTTGACAAGTGCCCAGGGGAAGACGCAAAAACACGCTTCACTAGAAATAATCCAAACGTCAATGTCCACACAGTATTATCCGGAAAAAAAAAAAAAATTACACACACGAAAGCAGTACACCATGTGAAGAGCAGCAGGTTAATAATAATAAAAAATAATAAAATAAAAAAAAAAAAAAAATGTGCACTCCAAAGCAACTATAAAAATGCACAAATAAAAAAAGGATAAAATAACTTCCAACAGTCACACAAAATTCCTACACAGCAGTATTTTTTTTTTTTTTTTTTTTTTTTTTTTTTTTTTTTCCCGTCCATGTTGATATAACTGTGCGAATATATGCATGCAGAATGGGGTACAGAAGAAAATGCAATTTGTTTAAACAACTACAACAAGTCCATTTTTGACGATCATGGTGAGCATGGCAGTCTGTTGTTACTTCGTTTGTCACTCAAATGGATGCACGCGATGGGGCTGTTGGACGGAAAAAAACGCAAATGTATTCCCGAATAGACGACGGGGGAAAGGCAATTTTTTTTTTTTTTTTTTTTTTTTCCCACCAATTGGTATTAAAGGAAGTGCGAAGTTCACGGTGCTGTTGTCGAGCGACTCGTATGACGAGCTCCCCTCCATCATTAGGCCATTGCGTTGGAAATCTTTTCCTCAAAAGGGGTATGCATCCGTCCCCCCCCCCAAAAACACACATAAAAGGGTGCGCACGCTGAAATTCATTTTTTTTTTCAACATATCCGCGTGGTGCATATTCCCTTGTAAGAAGAAAGGATTCATTCAGAATTAACCTCGCACAGGGGGTATGCCCTTCTGTGGAGTGGCAAAGCATTTCCTGTGTAACCCTATCCTAATTATCACACAGAACACAGCAAACAATAGCTGCTAAGTGAGGAGCCCCCTGCTTTCCTCCCCCAATCAGACATGGTACTTGACTTCGAAAAAATGAAGGCAAATTTCTAATATGCGTAAATGTAGGAATGGTTTGTGTCTTTTCATTTGTTCATTATTTTATTTATTTTTTCCCTATATACCGATACACACGGGTTATTCTCCCCTATGGTGTAAAAGACAAAATCGGGTTCCTATAAGGATGCATCATTCAACTGCTCTTTTAATAGAAAGAAATAAGGCATGTGTACCTCGCCATTATTCTGTGGACCTGGTTCATGCGGTTTGTCTTCCCCTTAAAAAATATATATATATATAGACGAATGAACATGCGAACTTGCTACGCGTCCATTTCTGCGTTCTGGAACCCGCGAAAGGGCGAATGTGGCACAACTCTCTCCTGTTGCACAGGTAGAAGAGTGGAACATGGGTGGATGTACGAGAAAACTTTTCCAAGTAGAGTCTCATGCACATGTTTCGTTAATCCTAAAGGGAAGTGACGTAGAGATGAAGCTCATTTAGCATGGATTTCCTCTCACCCTTTGCCCTTCTAAAATATCCTCGCGCGGTGCAATTTTCCCTGCTATAATTTTTTTTTTTTTTTTTCTAACATTGCAATTTCTTCACCAGTGGGAGGGCAAAAAAAAAAAAAAAAAAAAAAAAAAAAAAAAAAAAAATAAGGCTCCTCTGCAGGTCTCCCCCCCCCCTTCCTCCTGGTTAATAGTAACCCCATTTGTCGGAAAAAAAAAAAAATAAAATAAAACTTTCGGGATGTACAAAGTTACGCAGTATGCTAGTTAAAAAGAGCACGCTTTAAGTGGCCCCCTTCTGTTTCTTCCTCCAATATTATAACATCCAGTTGGGAGAAGTTGCCTTCCCGTGTGAGGTTACACTTGCGTGTGGTGCCCAAGTGTGAAGCATCACTTGAAGCGGTATTTGTACACCATTTTTTTTTTTTTTTTTTGACGCCACTTTTACGCCTAATTTCACCATGACCATGCACCGCACGTTGCGAAAAATCTTCGACCGCCAAACATGCGATAAAATAGAGAGCATGAAGATCCTCCTCGTGGGGGCGGGCGGAATAGGTAGTGAATTTCTAAAAAATATAATCACCATAGGTTGTAGAAATATCGACATAGTGGACATTGACACAATTGATATCACGAACTTGAATAGACAGTTTCTGTTTAAGAAGGATGACGTGAAGAAGTACAAGTCCTTTGTCGCCAAGCAGAGGGCTCTCCAGCACAAGAAGGATCTGAACATCAACGCCTACACATTCGATGTGTGCACCATGAAGGGAAGTGACATAGCAAAGTACGACTACGTTGTCAACGCTCTCGATAATATTAAGGCAAGAAAATATGTAAATAAATTATGCGTAATGGAGAAAAAGGTATTAATTGAAGCAGGCAGCACAGGTTATAATGGCCAAGTGTATCCCATCCTTGCAAATGAAACAAAATGTTACAACTGTGAAGAGAAACCAAAAAATAAAACATATGCCATTTGTACAATTAGGCAAACCCCATCGTTACCTGAACATTGTGTAGCATGGGGGAGACTTATTTTTGAAACTTTTTTTTGTAAAAGTGATAATGAAACTTTGATTGATATTAAAAATCACATTGAGGAAGAATCAAAGAAAAGGAATATGGAGCAGTATGAAATTATCACCTTCATTTTTAACTACCTCTTTTACGACACCATTAAGGAGCTAGCCACATTGAAGAAGGACTACGGCACGGAGCCCATCCCCATACTGTTCAAGGATAATGCAAAGAAGGAAGACAAATGTGATGAGATGGAAAAGGAGGAAAGTAACACCTTAAAAGAAGGGGAACCTCCCCATGGGGGTGGACAGAACGAAGCACATAAACACAAGGAAACCGAACCGGCCTCCATCACCCTGTGCTCTCAAAATATCTGGAAACAAGATGAATGCATAAAAATGTACACAGAAGCATTCGAAAAATTGTATAGTTACTTAAACATAAATAAAAAAACAGAGGAATACCTGGTGTTTGATAAAGATGATGATGACTGCATCAATTTCATAACAGCCATTTCGAATTTACGAATGATGAATTTTTCCATTAAGCAAAAAAGCAAGTTCGATGTGCAGTCCATCGCCGGGAACATCATTCCTGCCATTTCATCTACCAACGCGATTGTGGCTTCCTTGCAGGCCTCGCAACTTATTCATGTTATTGAACACTTGGAACGTGTGAAGGGGGGAGACGAGGCGGTCGAAAAAATCAGTCTAAGAGACAGCAAGGCAAAACACGTGTGGGTTAAAAGTATAGTCAGCGGAAATAAAATGTTCTCACGTGGAAATATTGTGAACGCAGAAAATTTGGAAGCGCCCAACCCCAGATGTTACATATGCCAACAGCCCATGATAGATATTTATATCAAAAGTTTTAGCGAAATGACGCTATACGATTTTGTAAAAAATGTATGCACAAATGAGTTGGCTTTCTTGTATCCCTTCCTGGACAAACAAGATAGAAACATCTTCGACTATGATTCCTTTTTGGAGGAGGACGAAGAGTACATAAAGAGCTTGTATAACTCACTGAGCGAATGGGATATTAAGAATGACGAGATTCTTATTTTGACAGACTTCCAGAATGATAAGGACCAGCTGGAGATTCACCTGAAGGAGGATCCCACGCTCGAAGTACCCTACGACATAAAGCAGAAAGTTGTTAAGAAAACGAAAGCGGATGAGCTCAATGGACCGGAGGCGCCACCCCCCAGGTTAGACAAGCGTACGCCACGTTACGGCGCAGTGGATTTGCGATTACACGGGGTGAAGTACACCCATGAATGGAGTTGCAATTGTGTAGGAGTGCCCCTCACGTAAGTGCAACTTTTTTTTTTTTTTTTTTTTTTTTTCTTCTCTCCCTCCTTACAGCTCGAAAAAAAGGAAACACATAAACGAGGAGGAAGAGCCCCTGAACGATAAAAAGAAGGCGCGCACCCAGAACAAGGTAGAAGAAATCGTCATCGACGACGAAGAATGTGTGAATGATAGTTTGGTGCTAATCGATTGAATTGGAAGACCCAACCTATCCCCGTTTATATCGGAAGGGTTATTTACGATTATCCTCATTATGATAACATAAGAGAGGGGATCAAACTGCCTCTCCACCTTTTATCCATACAGAATCCTCCTTTTTTTACCCCCTTTTCGTGGCGTAATAGACACCAAAGTGGGGTGCTGATGCATCCCAGAGCATTGCGTTAGAGGAGTAAAGGGACACAAACAAACGTACGAAGGTTGCGTTCATTCGAAAAGACAAAGTGATGAATGATATACACATTTTTTTATTTTCAAGTGCTGCACAGAAGCATGAAGTTATACGCCTTCTAAAACGTAAAAAAAAAAAAAAAAAAAAAAAAAATTGGTGCAAATGTTGTGTGCACATGGTTGTGATGCACATTTCGCTAGTTTTTTCTTTTTTTTCTTTTTTTTTCTTTTTTTTTTTTTTTTTTTTTCTTCCGCTGTGTTTCATTTTGGCTAGCTGATCATATGTGGCTGACTTATACCCTGCCCCTACTGACGCAACACCGCGTCTCGCTCAATCACGATATCCACCTTATAGGCAACAACGTACACATCCACATAAATCGAAACTGCCTTATGAATGCCATTGTCCAATATTTGTATAAGCATACCTCTTGATGGCTTAAAGTAATGATCTATGATGTTGAAATTTTTAAAAAAAACTTTTTTCGAATTTTTATGAACAATTAAGGTTTTATTTCTTATTTGTATGTGGGGGTAGGAAACCTTTCTGAACTGGTCAGGCGAAATTTCATTCTTGCTAAATTGGATTGTGTTGTCATTTCCGACAAACTCGTTTGACTCGTTTTCTTTAATCACTTCGTTTAGAAGGTACATCAGTTGAACGTTATTAATGTTAAAGTTGAATAGTTGGAAAAATTTGTACAATAAGTTTAAGGGGACGATATTTTCAAGCTCGATCTTTTTTGGCCTATAAGTGGAGTCATACGAGTTTATGAAGTGTTGGTACTCCTGTGCGATGTCTCCATGTGACCCATATTCTTTGTGGCTTACTCCCTCCGAATTGTTATGTTGCTTTTCGCTAACATTTTGAAGTTCCTCTACGCAATGCGCCCCTTCTTCGTTCTTACCACTCACACATACAGCTCTGTTAAGGAAGTTATTGTTGTGTTGTAATATGTCCAAATAGGGGATGACCATGTGAGAGGCATTCTTCGCATTAATAACGTTTCTGATCATGTCTGCAGTAAAGTGGGATAGCTCTATGTTTTCCAAAATATGCTGGAACTGTTTCTGCCATTTGTTATCATCTCCATTTTTGTTGTGATTTCCATCCTCACTGTCATAACTCCTCTGAATGCACTTGAAGTAGAAAAAAATATCGCTCTTCGTGTATGGCAGGAAAATGTCGCAAAAAAGGAGGAGGAAAAAAGTACTGCAGTTTTTGTACTGCTTATAATTGTTCAAAATGTAAGTCACATTTTTTAGCATCGTTTCTAGGCATAAACTGATGAGGTCTTCTTTGTAATATTCTCTATATTTCAAAAAGAAGAAATCATCGTAGTACTCTTTTTTTTGTAATTTTTCCTTTAGCGTTTTGTCCTTCAAGTGGAATTTCTTCACCGAGCTAAATTGGTCCACGATGTTTTTGATCTGTTCGAAGTGTTTCTCCTTCAGGACATTGTCTAGTGCGCCATCCTTTTTGCGCGTTGCCATGGGGGTGTTGTCCTTATATATACCTGTACCCATATTCGTATTGCCTCCCCCGTGTTGTTCTCTTTTCATCTCGGAGAGGAGTTTTCCCCCCTCCGGCATTCTGCAGTTCTCCTTCTCCATTTCATTATAGTCGTAAATCATGGACAGTATGTATTCAACACTTGGCGTGTTATTTTCATTGTAAATATTGTCTACAAAATATTTTCTCTTCTTCTTCATTTCACACATGACCAGTTTAAGTTTCTCAATGTAAAGCATCCTTTCCTGCTCGTTCATCATTTTGAAGTTACAGCGCATGTGGTTGTACAGGCTGTGGAGCTGTTCTCTCAGGGCATCGCTGTTTCCTTCATCACTGAGTGAGAGTTGGTTCCTTTTTTTGAGAATCAGCTTTTCATTTTCGTCTATCCCTTCTGAGGCGCCCTTCTCAATCGTGTCCACCACGGGATGCTCCAAGAGTAAAGTCTGCTCATCATTCCATTGGGCGGCTCCCTCCTCAATGGCAGGAACAGTGCCATTATTGTCTTCACTTAAAAATAAATTCAATTCTATATCATACAGTGAATGGTCAAAGAAGTGTAAATCCACATAAGAAAAAAGCAGAGCCATTATGCTGGACACCTTCAAATCGTGGATTTGCTTTATCATAATATTTTTTATGACCACGGTCAGGTGAATTGAAAAGTAGGAGTAGTAGGACAAACTGTACAAACTCTCCAACACGTTGACCAGGTAGCTACTATCGGCATTCTTAAAAATTAACAAAACTTTGTTCAAATCGAACTTGTAATTTTTGACGTCAAAAAATGGATACGCACTATAGGAACTTTTAAAATAATCGTCCTCCTTCAGTGCACTTAACCCTTTGATGAATAGGGAGCCTTTGTATTTGCAACTCTGGTTTGTTCGCTTCACCGAGGGGTCGCTATTCAGGGTGGGTAATTCCTTCGTGTGGTGGGTGCTTGTTGCTCCATAGTGCCGATAATTAAGCTGAGTTCCTCCGCTAAATGAATTGCGTGTGTCCAGATTGGCTGAGTGGGCCCTGTTGACTCCCCCCCTCTGAGGGGCCTCACCATTAAGGGCATTTTTCTCCCAAGAAGAGACATTCCTCCCTCCATGGGCATCAGTCAAAATCTTCTGTTCATTCGAAATAACCAACAGAAGAAGCAAAATGAAGTCTTCATCCCGCAAATTCAGTAAGCTCAAAATGTGCAAAAATTTACATGCACACTTAAAAGATATATCATTATATTTATATGTGAAGAGAAAATTGAAAATATCAAATATTAGCTCATCGGTGGTTTCACTTCGTTTATTTTTCATGTAGAATTTGGAGAGAGCTAGAAGGAGATGCTGCAGTGATGTCACATTTACGCTGTGCATATATTTATATGTAACTGTTTTTACTTCTTCATATAATTCTTTGGGGAAAATATTTATTTTGGAGAGACAAGAAATTGATATGCAAAAAGAATTGATGTTCATGTTTTTGAAGATGATTAGTTTGTTGACTATTGCTCTTATCAGTTCGTTTTCGAGTGATGCAGTTTGAATGTCGCTTTGGGGAGGCATGCTTCCACGGGGTGAACGTTCCACGGGTGAACGTTCCACGGGAGAACGTTCCACGGGTGAACGTTCCACGGGAGAACGTTCCACGCGGTTGCATGATTCGATGCGATTATCGTGATCGATAATATTTCCCTGTTCAGAACTTCCTTCCGGGGCTGCCATTATGGACACCTTCCTCCTATCTATGAGGTTGTTCAGTCCATACAGCAAGCAGGACAAGCCATACTCATTAATCTTATCTACCTTTTTAATAATTTCTTTAACGACACGCACGTAAAAAAGGGGGTCGATATTTCTCACTTTGAGTTTTCCCCAGGAGTAAAGCAACGCAACAAGCGAGTGAATGTTCGCATCAGTCACCTCATCGAAAAAGTTACTTTTGTCCAACGAAAAAAAATTATTGTTAAAGAGCTGATACTTGGCTAGACTGTTACAGATGATAATGTTGTTACTGAGAGAAACATTCTTTTTTTTGTAAATTAAAATGTTAATTATTTTATTAACTAACAACAGATCGTGGTCGTTTCCGTTGTACTTGAGATGGTTAGCAAAGATGGTAACTATATCCTTCTCGCAAAATTCGTTTAAGAGAAAAAAGCAAAATTGGTTTAGGTAGTTTGCACTTTGCGTCATGTTGTGTTTGTTCAGATGCAGGATCATATTGAACACTTCTCTCTTGCGGACTGAAATAGCGTTGTGCTTCAGATTGGCATCTTGGAACTGGAGGATTTGTCGGCAGGTGCTCTCTCCGCTCTGTCTATTCCTCTCACTTGTTTCATTGTCAACAAATTTGTCAGCTCTGTCAGTTTTGTCAGTTGTGTTAGTTTTGTTAATTCTGTCAGTTGTGTTAATTTTGTTAATTTGGTTAATTTGGTTAATTTGGTTAATTTGGTTTAATTCCCCCCCGTTGGTTATTGCCCTTAGCGAGGCGACGAACTCCTCATGGGCCCTCTGCATACCACGCAGGAATTCCCGCCTTCTCAACGGAAAATTGGGGGCCAACTTCCCGCGTGTGGCAGTGCGACGACCCACCACACGGGTTAAGCACTCACCACCAACAGAATTATCTACCACATGTGTGTTTCCCCCAGGGGGGGTAGCTTCTTCTTCCTCCCCATTTGTTGGGGATTTCATAGAGCTGTGTTCCCTTATCATCCTCTTCGTAACCGCCACAAGTGGCTTATAAAAATGTGTCCTCTCAATCTGCACCTTTTTCAGTTCATCTTCATATTTGTTAAAAATACTTCTGTAATTTAAAAAATTAAAAAAAATACTGAAGGGTTGTTTCTTTTCCTGTTTTTCTGAACTGTACAGGTAAAAATTGTCCAAATAAATTTGCCGGTACTTTTCCACGAAGCTGTCAGTCCGGAAAATTTCATAAAAAAGAAAAAAAATGAAGGCCAGGTCTTTTTCCCTATTGTGATGATAACCTTTGTAAGTGTAAGAAAACTTTTCCTTCAGGAATTGATGGTTACTTGATCTTCTATATATGTGCACATTCCTTTCCTCATCCCGTTCACAGTGTAACATTTTTTCTTTTAAAAAGTTCAGAAAAAATGTGGAGTAATTCAAATTGGTAAAAAAGGGAATTAAATAAAAGTGAAAATGCACAATGATGTTGTTTAAGAATTTGAGAAATTCACTTAAGTATAATTCGAAGAATTTATTTTCGCTTGCTGGGATGTGACTGAAATATTGAAACAGGAATAGAGGATTGTAGACATAAAAATTGGTGAAGTACACAGTCTTCATATATTTGTACATCCTGTCGTCGTAATTATTTGCACACACTTGGAGGAATGCGTTTAGCACCGACTCCTTCAGTGTGTATCGACTTAACGTGTTACTGGGGGCGACCCCTCCCGACTGGCCCGGGCCTTCACCGCTGCTCTGTACAACGTTGCTTTGGACAACGTTACTGTGTTGAACGTTACTGTGTTGAACGTTGCTGTGTTGAACGTTGCTGTGTTGGGCGTTGCTCTCTTCAGCGTTGCTATCTGCCACACTGGGGCGGTTAAGGAGGCTTCTTCTCAACTTACTGTTTAGCAGATATTGCGGAGAATTCCCCTCCTCCCGCGCTGCAATTTTTTTTTTTGCATTTTCGTAAAATTTTAAACATTTATACTGATCAGATTTTTCAAAAATTTCCTTGTACACTCCCAAATGATTCGTCCTGTGATTGTAGGAAAAATATTTTATTTCGTCCTTGTAAACTTCGTCCCTTGGTGTTACGTGGTTTCCGTTATCCCCCTTTTTTCCCTTGTGTTCGCCTCGCCGTCTCTTCGGATCGCTTCTCCCCCCTTGATGCGCCCAGCTGCCGGGCCTATGCGGGTGCCTTCTCTCCGGACAAGGGGATTCACTCCTGTCGGGGGGGGATCTCACTGTTGCGACATCGTTACTGGGGGGGGAGAACGCCACTGTTTCGATGTCGTTACTGGGGGGAGATGCCTCTGACGCTCTCCCCTGGACGACTTCATTCACAAAACTGACCACATCGAACAAGTACACATCCTGCGTGGGGGGCTTTTCCGAGGCCCCCTGTGCATTAGCAAAAAACTTGTTGTCCAAAATACGTTGGTAGGTGAGAACAATGGACCTGTCGTCCTTCCCCAAATATCGTTTCTTCTGGCGCCACCCAAGTAACTCCACCTTGTTCGTAAAAGCCTCTAACGCATTAAGCTTGAAAATTTCGCAATTTTTAAAATCTGTACTTAACTTAAGAAGAAGAAAAAGATGATAGAGACTAGCTCTATGAATGTGTCTCTTCGCTGTGCTCACTAACTGCTTAACCTTGTTCGTAAAAATGCAGTCTGTCAGAAATTTTTTAATGTGGTGTTTTCTGTTTCCTCCTATGGGAAGATACTTAAATTTATTTTTTTTCAGTCGTTCTATGTCTTTCTTTGCGAAGGTTAAAATATCTGCTTTTGCAAAATTACAGTAATGGGTGTTTTTGCTTTTGTTCACTCCTCTGATTTCGTTTCTGCCTCTGAACATGGCGACCATTTCATTGTACTTGGTGTTGGTCATCAATTTAACCCTCTCTTCCACCTTTTTCTTTTTATCCAACACGTACGTATCTCTGTTTCCATTCTTTGTGGCGTTCCGGTACTGGTAACACTTGATATTGGTATTTGCCAAGTTAGGTCTCTTTCTTCTGAGGGGAAATTTTTTCATAATTGTTCATTTTATATGGGCACAGGGGAAAAGCACAACTTTCGCCAGACCTTCCACGAACGAACCGGGAGTGGTGATACACGTGTGCTACTTGTGTATACACCTCCTCTTCGGCCAGTCTGCCTGATCCACAAAAATGTATTCCTTTTATTTTTATTTTATTTTTATTATTTTATTTTTATTATTTTATTTATTTTTTTTTTTTTCCAGTTTAGTGGATCCAATTCGGTCAGGCATATACGCTTATGCGCGGAGTAGTGCATCCTACATACACGCATAGAAAACAAAAATGTTTACGCGTACATCTGTCCCATACGGACAACACGGTGTGGAAGCATCCACGGCGTGGGGGGGGAGAGAAAAAAAAAAAAAAAAAAAAAAAAAAATCGCCTTTTACACGAAGATGAATGGTGGGCATGCATAGGCGATCTGGATGCGAGCGAGCATAAGAAAAAAAAAAAAAAAAAAAAAAAAAAAATCTCTTCCACGTGTGAGGGGTGCATTCTCGGCAAGGATGGTTTCATCAGGTGGTAACACTTGTCATTCATTTCAGATGCTGCTTCTACCAATCGTTTAAAGCAGTTCCTTCATGTGAATAGCTAGTGCGCCTCCTATTATTATCGACCTATATATTATTCCTGCTGCTCTGGCTCGGTTTTGCCTCCTTTCTTTTTTTTTTTTTTTTTTTTTTTCTCTCTCTCGGCAGGGCGGGCTGGGCAACGTTACTTTTTTTCCGCAACGCCATTGGGCCCCTAGAAATATGCATGTAACATAATCCATGTTCATTTTTGCCGCGGTTGGATTTTTCACTCTATCTTTTTTGTCGCCTCCACTTTTTTTAATTATTTTTCTTTTTTCCAGAGGAAGAGCTTCCCCTTTTTTTTTCCTATTTTTAATAGCACTTTTTTTTCGTGTTTTTCCGTTTTTCAATTTTTTCATAATAAATTTTTTTTTTTTTTTTTTAGCTTATATTTTTTATTTATATATTTTTTTATTAGCAACATTTATTTTCCCCTGGTAGGTTGGCTACCAACCCAATCTTCGAAAAATTTTCCGAGTTTTCTCAGAGGCGGATGGTGGTTGCATTTCCATCCGTTTATAAATTAAGGATTATTACCCCTTTTATTTTTATTTATCTTTTTTTTTTTTTCAAAAAGAATTGCTGCGAAAAAAATACTGTTGGGTAGGAAATTACCAACGGAGAGGAGTTGTGCAGGGTGGAGGGGTATATATAGCATGTCGCAGCCCCCACAGAGTATATAACGCATACCCACCTACATTGTGACATAATCTTTACAATCTCCCCTGCGCGCATCATGAAGCTCTCCATGAGGCTGAGCGACGTGCTTGCCAACTGCAGCACCAAGAAGGTGGACAAGGAATGCATAGAACACATGAAAAACATTCTCAGTGAGAAAAACAAAAAAAGGGAAGACCAAAGAAAGGAATTGTTCGAATTTATGGCCAACACCATTTATGAAGATTTAGAAAGAGATATTTTAAAAATAAGTATTTCGAACTTGGAGGAAAAAAAAAAAAAAATTCTGTTCCACAATTTGAGAAAGCTGTTCAAAATTCTAATACACTTTGAACAGGACAATGCCGACCTCGACGTGCTGTCTGATTTTCTCTTCTACTTGTTTAAGTACATGCGTAGATTGAACGTAAAGAAATGTTACAAAGTGGTGAAGAAGGTTACTAAGGGGGATATCTCCCCGTCTGGTAAGGCTGATAATGCTGACGATGTGAATGCTGACAATGCTGATGATGTGGATGCAGAGAATGCTGACCAGGTTGAGAAGGTAGACAGTGTGAATCAGGCGGAGCATGTTGGCCGGGCGAAGAAGACCCCCTTCCGAATGATGCCCTTCCTGCTTAGGAGTAACATCCTCATCTATTTGGAAATTCTAAAGAGAGAAGATAGCAAGAACTTACTTCCTGACGAACACTATTTTTATCAAACCGTCAAGAGCACCATGATGAGCAAGAAGTACATATTGATGTTAAGTCAAGTTGTGGGGAATGCAGTGACAAGCTTTCCGAATTTTCCTTATTTTATCGACACGACATTTAACTTATTCCTTTACGTAAAAAATAGCTTGGTTCCATTCTTCCTAAAAAATATGTACAAAAGAATTACAGATGTATTTCATCTAAAACAAAAAGAAATGAACACAAAATTTACAGTGAAAAAATATTACGGGTTCTTATTTTATGTATACTTTCTATACAAATTGAAGATCATTACCTTTTTGCATTTGAACCCTAGTACCACCTGTGGGTTGCTAAATGATTCTGTCCAATTGAGGGCAATCTTGGATTTATACTCCCACGTTTTGAAGGACTACAGAAATGTTTTGCACTTGTGCTTCACAGTTATAAGTAACAAGAAAAACAACAAAACGGTTATGAACACCTTCTGCTTTGCCATCATCTACTTGGTAAATCTCCTCCATGCTAACCATAACGACATCATGGATGCCTTCCCAGATAGCGCAAAAAATAACTCTCCTTTGTTTAAAAAATATAAGGATGTGTTTTCCATGTATCACAAGGTGTTCGATGCCCTGTTTAAACTGAACGAGGAGCCTGCCTTCAGTCTATCTAAGGTGAAACTCGCCGTACTTGGCAACCTCTCCTCCGGCAGATTCAATAATCATTTCCTATCGAAAAGGGAGAAACAACGGAAGGAGAAATGGGCACACAGACAGAATTATGCCACCAAGGAAGGGGAGACAAGAGACGGGCAGAATGCTCATCGAAATAATGCAGATCAGAATGAGGAAGATTCCCATAGGAGCAATTTGCACCGCGGAGCCAACCACTTGATCACTGAGTGGCTAGCCAAGAAGAAAGGCCACCTGAGCAAACAGGAACTGGTGCAGTTAACATATAGAACTTTAACTGAGCACGACTACTCCTGCTATATCGTTTTCTCTTTCCTGAATATGCTGACGAGGAAATTTATAAGGTTGTATGACTTCCCCCCCATCCTACACGATATTGTTTTTTACAAGCCTTTCCGCATTAGCGAGATTATTAGGGAGGATTCCGTTACGAGAAACAAACAAAGTGGTAAAAGTATTAAGAACGACAGGAACATTGTGTCTGCGCAGAAAATTCCAACAACGGAACTATCCAACATCCTCTACAACAATGCCTTTTTGAATTTGCTGAAAGATAAACTGTGCCTTTACCTGAACATTGATGGGAATATATTGAATTTGTTTTTTATCAATGAGCTGTACAAGTTTGTTAATAACAAGGATTTGAATTACAAGAACTTGCACTACCTACTCGCCCACGACACGGGCACCACGTACCACCGGATGAATGTCCTGTTTCTGTTGCAGAAAATTGTCCTGCGCAATGTGCTCAGGTACGCCCTCTCTCTGGGTGACGAGGAGAAAAACCAACAAAGGATCAATGACCAGAATAATGACCAGGAGAACGATCAGGATAGGGTTGGCGACCGAGTGGATACTGCACACATGCACACCGGGAAACCGAACCAACTGACCCTTCTCTTCGACAAGCAAAACAAAAAGCTGAAAATGCTTAACATGAACGAGTTCGCTCTAGGCACCAAGGAACTCAAGGCCGCCGCGGAGAAGAAGGAAGAAAATACATTCACCATTTTGAAGAGCATCGATTTTGTGGACATGAACGGAAATACTCAGAAGAGAAACCTCCAGTTCGACATGAACATAATTAACATCGCCGTAAATCAGCTAAACAGGGAAAGCTTCACTATATTAAAATCGCTAATCTCATTGCAAAATAAGAATAAAGATCATACGAAAATGTACTTGAAGAATTTACGCTCTCTTGAAATTTTACTCAAATGCACATACAATTTTGTGAACAAATTTTTGGCCATAATTCACCTGACCAAGTCAGGTGAAAAATGCATACTCTGTTGTAACGGCAAAAGGCAGAACATTTTATGCACAGAAAATTATTATGAGAAAGTTAAGAATAAGAAGAAGAAGATAAAGACAACGGAAAGTGAAGTATATCTACAATTTGAACCAACGTTTGGCAAAATATGTGCCAAAAGAAACAACTTCCTAGTTGTAAAAAGAATTATTAAATTGTGCGTTTCGATCATGAAGAAGGGAAAAGAAGACCTCGCTGAGGATAAGCAGAAAAGACGACATTGTAACGTTCAAACGGTGGAACTATCCAAAGTTATTATTTTCCTTTTTAACCTTTTGATATTTCACATGACGCATACTTTAAGTAATGCGGTGCAAAAAAAAGGAAATGACTCCAAGGTGAACAGGAAGAAACTCCAGAAAAGATATCGAAAGATTTTCCTGGATGCCAACGCTTTGGTGAAAATGGCAAATGTCCACGACTTCCGAGGACCCCTTTCTGACGATTTAAAAAAACAGATGATCATTTTTTCGAAGAATTACGTGCCCCTAAGTAAGTTGCTAAGCTGCAGTGCGTACAAAAATGAGTTTTTACTTTTCGCAACGCACAGCTTCCTGCCCGAGAACAGAAGGAAGAGTTTGAAATTTTCCAGGCGCATGCACAGGCGGTTGAAGGAGGTATCCCCGAGGGATATGATCGAGGAGGGACCGACGGGAAATGAAGAAGATGGTGACCGAAAGGACGGTCCAACGGATGGTCCAACCGACGGTTTAACTGATGACCAGACCGATCACCAACCGGACAACCAAGCGGAAAACCAACCGGACGATCGAACGGACGACCGAACGGAAGATCCACGGGAGGGAAGGGACGAACAGACGGACGATCCAAACGAGGAGCGAGACGACCAAAGCGACATCGTCGTGACGAATAACTTCCTGTTGGATATATTGGCGGAGGACCCCAAAAAAGAGGAGAAAAAAAAAAAGCAGAAGAGCGAAAATTTAGCGGAGAAAAAGGAACGCACAGATCTTTTTTACGACATCATGTATCTGCTGAAGCATCTGAAAGGGAACTTGAAGGAACAGAGTGCCGAGGACACCGTAAGAACGTTATGCTACGTGGCCTTATCCCTGGCAGTTATCTCGCGCAAGATGAAAATGAGTGCGCGCTTGTGTGAGCAGTTGGGCGGGGGAAGCGATGAAGGTAGCGGTGAAGAAGGCACCGATGAGGAGGATGACGAAGCCGCTGAAGAAAAAACGGACGAAAAGGAGGAAGAAAAAACGGACGAAAAGGATGAAGAAAAAACGGATGAAAGGGTTGAAGAAAAAACGGATGAAGAGGTTGAAGAAGTTGCTGAAAAAGTCGTTAGAGACACCCCGCAGGAAAACGCTGAGGAAGATTCTGAAGAAATAACCGATGAAGAAGGGGCCACTGAGGAAGCCGACGCAGCCCAGCCTAGCCGTGACGGTGAGGCCCTCCCCCAATCGCGCCCCGCCATGTACGCAGCGGACCTGCGTACCTTGGACAAACAAATCAAGCACATCATGATGAGCTTCAAAGTGAAGAAAGATATTGTAGCGCACGACAGAAACAGATTGATAGAACTGATAAAAAACGGCGTCGTAAAAATTGTGAAGATAATAATAAAGGAAACAAAAAATACAGAACTTTTAAAAATTATGATAAAATGTTTAGAGCATTATAACATGATTGAAAGTAGAATAACCCGTAAGAGCCACATAGTGATTAATTATTTACTGGAGTTTTTAAAAATTATTTTCTTCTTTCCACAATTGAGAAATTGCTATTCAAGATACTTAAGCATATTCTTCAAAAGCGCCTTTGTAAGGTACTTAAATATCAGCGAACTTTTTAACGGAATGTATAAGAAGCATTTTGCAAACATAATTAATAAATTTGCATCCGATTTTGATGTTACCTTTTACCTGAACGGTCAGGTAAAAACAGAAATCATCCAATTGGAGGAAAGGGAATTTATTTCAAGACAGCTTATGGCGATTTTCCAACATTGCAATAAAAAAAAAGTAAACAGAGTTATGCGTGATGATATCTGCAATGATTATATTTCCAACTTACTACGTCAAGGTATCACGAATGAAAAAAGTTTACTAAACACCTTTAGCTTAAATGAATTATCTCACCTTGTTCAACATATTTGCATATACCTGAACAAAATATTAGCAAGTAACAATGCCTACTTATTTAACAAGAAGGTAACGCTGAATTTGTTGGGGTTACTAAAAAAGATAAAGGCCATTAAGAACATGCAAGGGGATCATAACTTAATCCTCTTTAAGGACAAGTTGGTACACACACACATGGAAGAAGTTCGTAAGTTTCTTACTCTCCTGGATGAACGCATAGATAGCCACAATATACAAATTAACATTAATGAATTCCACAAAAGGCTTACGAGCATTTTGCAGGATGGAACGCGACCCAACGGCGTGAAGCGACCAAATGGGTCGGAAGCCTTACCGGGGGGAAAGCGCGTGCGAAGTGGTTAAGTGGTGAAGAAGGGGCTACAACGTCCCGTTGACGTTGCTTCGACCACATTGCTTCCACCACGTTGTTTCCACCACGTTGCTTCCACTAGATGGACAATCGTGTGAAAAAAGAAGAGTGAACTAAATAGTTATACAAACACTTCTATGCGTGGAAGCCCTACGCACATGACTTCGCATGGAAATATCCACATGCCTACATTGTGGGCACCGTTGCAACGCATGTGACGATCCACCAGCAAATTACATACATTTTTTATCATTCATTTTTGAATTGGGCTAACCTGTATTAATCATTCCAATTTGCTCTTTTTTTTTTTTTTTAAAAAAAACTCCCTAAGGTAACATTTTTTGTAGAAAACTTATTACGTCTTTGTCGAAAGTAACCGGTACTTCCTTCTCGAATTTTTCGATATGCTTGTTTCTCCTTGGGAAAAGGGACTCAAATTGGATTTAATGTGTGAGGTTCAAGGTGCTTTTGAGTGATCTTTCCAAATACATGCTATATGTGTACATATAAACAAGCATATATTTCCGTTTGCACAACGCTTTTGCGTTTTATCGTAGTAGCCGTACCCGTCGATATCCGGCATAAGCAAGAGCATCTTCTCCGTCGAACTGATGTTCATCATATTTTCGCAGAGCTCCTGTTCGTCTCCTGCCATCCGTCGGTGCCTTTCGCACGCAGCATGGATGAAGCACACAATTTCGTCTACTTCCTGATCGTGGAAGTCAATTTCGCACTTGACGTCCTTCAGATTTTCCTTATTCTCTATCACGTCGAGAAATTCTTTGAGCGCATTTTTTAAGTTCTATCAAAAAGACAGAAATGGGGTGGAAAGACATAGTGCTGAATGGGGAGTGTGGTACGGTGGAGAGAAGGAACAATTTTTTTTTTTTTTTTTTTTTTTTTTTGCCACTCGTACTTATACAAGAGTTGAAAGGAACCCATTGATGCATATAGCCCCATATAATAACTAAGTGCACTAAAGTAGAGGGCTTGCCTATATCTATACGTGGACGTAATTTTCAAAGTTGTTCCTTATATTCTCATCATCCTGTGTGAGGGAGGAATTCATTTCGTGGCCATACGACATAAAGAAATGCAACTTCTCTACCGAGTTGTTGTCGCGTAAATATTCCACCAGAAATAGAAAAGTGTCGAGGTTTAAAAAGGGGAGCTTAATAAATTTCACCTTCTTATTTAGTAAAGAGAAAATTATATTTTTAATTTGCTGATTATTTAGCTCCGTATTTTGCACATTGATATATTCAAAATTGTTACTTTCAAGAATCAGTAAAATTTTGTTAAAAAGCATATTGGTAATTTTATTTCCTTTTAAATTCAAACCAGTTATACTTTTGCTTCGGTATACAGTACACAGTATGTGAAAAAGACAGGTTTCATTCAGGTCGTTGTAAGATATGTCGAGGTAGCCATTAAAGGAAGTGTTCTTTTTTAAAGCGTCGCAAAACTGTTCTATCACGTCGTGGTCGATTGGGTCGATGGGCTCCTTCGTCCCCGGCGTGCAGGCCTTCAACTTTAGTTTTTTGCCCTCCATTTGGTTGTCTTTTAGTCGCTCCGTCATGAGGATGTACTTGGTCGTCAGCGACCTCTCTACGTCCCCCTCGTGCGCCATGCGTGAGGTAGCAGATTTGCCAATTAGCTGATTAGCCCTTTAGCGGAAGAGCGCCGAGACTCGCCCCGTGGTTTGAGGAGGAGTGCCTGGATCAGCAGACAGTGAACGCATGCACAGGGATGCCAGAGTTGTACCTCCCCTCTGCTAAGAAAAAAGAAAAAACTTCTAGCACACCATTCGTTTGTCACTTCGCGCAAGTACAAGTAAATGATTTAGTGTAAAAAAAAAAATAAATAAAGAAGACAGACTCAAATAATTAAAGGTGTGCGTGTGTATGAACCGCACCATCGCCCAATTTCCATGAAAAAAAATTCAACCAAATGCCTAGTGGGAGAGAGTCTACCTCTTTTTTTTTTTTTTTTTTTCCTTCCATATACACATCTGTCGCGTTTAAGATAATATATATATGAAAGTCCCTTTTTTTTTTTGTTTGTCCCCTCATTTGACGAGAAAATTTATCACTTCGTAAGTTTATCAGTACACCCGCTTGTGATTTGTTCACTTATAAAGTAAAACTAGCGAAAAAAATACATTTTTTTTTTTTTTTTTTCAAAAAATTTAATTTTACCTGACCAAGTCATAATTTTTTCATTTCGGTAGATAGAATTGTCACCCTTTTTTTTCTCCGTTTCCTTTTTTTTTTTTTTTTTTTTTTTCCCAAGAGCGTGTGCAAAATGCGACCAGAAAAAGAGGCACAAATTGGGGGCACTTTTCTTCTTGTTCCGCGTTTTGCGGCGTAAGGCCCGTAGCGATTTAATGCGTTGCTTATCGTACTTTCTGTTCCTCTATGCTGAATAGTGTTACCGCCCCCCGTGAATAAATCTCGTCAGTTTTCTCCCCATTTTTCACTCCACTGGATCGAACCAAAGCCTCCTTATAAGAAAAGTACGGAACAGTTGAAAGCAACAAAATGAAACATCGCCCTACCAGTAACACTGCTCGCTACAAATTAGGAGAATTAAAATGACCCCCAACCATTCAAAGGGAAAGCAAAGTGAAGCAAATCACAGTAAAATAAAAGAGCAAGTTAAGAAGAGCAAAACAAAGTAAACCAAACCACCCCAACAAAATCCCCCCCCCCTTTGCGTTACACATACCAACTTCACATTAAGTATGATAACTGGGAACGGTATCATATTTTTAGGTACTGGACGGAGAGAGGAGCGCGGCTAACGGAGAAATGATAGAAAAATGGGAAAGGAAGGAAAAAAAGAAAGGAACGCGCTTTGAGAAAACATAAGTAAAATGCGTATACCACACCTGAAATCCACTTCACTTTGCGCTAGTTTTACCAAATGAGTGAGAGGGAGTCCTCCGTTTAGCATCGCATGAGAAGTGATAGCAGAAGGGTATTCCAACCCCCCCAAAGTGTTCTTTCTCGCATCGAACAAGCGTCATCCTCCTCGTGACACTTTCGATGACTTTTAATTTTTTCAATTCGTTTTCTTCGCCCGCCGCGCAGGTACAGGTTCTTCATCGTCCACGCCCAAACTATCCCACATATTCAAAAACTCCAAGGTTTTGTCCAACAGAAATAAGGGGGAACCCCAGAGCTCGGAACTGAGGCAAGAAGACATTGAACATATAGACAAATTTGTAGACGAGTTGGTTGAACATGATATAGAATGTATTGATCAGCTGAACGATTTGTATTTAAGGAAAAGGTACCCGGATTGCGATGGTTTAAAATGCTATACTTGTTACGATGCACTGAATGGTGACTCCAAGAATAAGAGAAATAACATCTCTGTGCTGGTCAAGTCAAATGACTCGTATGTCTTAATTGATGTCGGGAAAACCTTCAGGGACAGCCTGTTACGGAACAAGGACAAAATTAACTTCTATGTAAGTGCAAGGAGGGGGGAGGAAATTACCACATGGCTCCGTTCGCCAGTTTTGTGGGCCCCACTATGTAACCTCCATTTTTCCACCCCGATTATTCTGCCCTGATTATTCTGCCCCGACTATTCTGCCCCGACTATTCTGCCCCGATTATTTTGCCCTAATTGTTCTTCACCCCGCAGGAAATCAAGCTAGACTCAGTGCTGATAAGCCACAGCCACACGGACGCGCTGAACGGGATAGATGACCTGAGAGATCTACAAGAGTACAACAAAATAACCATAGGAGACAGCTATTACTACACCCCAAAGAACCCAATTGATATTTACCTGAATTCTGTTTCATATGAGCGACTACGAAATGGTTATGAATACCTGGTGAAGAAGAGGAAGGAAAACATTTTCTCTTCCAAAATAGCAGCACTTAACTTGTTAGTTATCAAGGATGAAAAGTATAACAAATTAATCCTTGAAGAAAAAACGGCTAATCAGATAAAGGATGGGACAGCTGTCATGCCAAAGGAGGACCATAAAGGTACTACAAATAGTACACAGAGGAACCCAATAAATGGTGGGAACAAAATTAAGAAGAGTGGGGGGTACGACGATGATAAGGGGGGGCAGAAGGAAACCCTCCTCAACAATGATGGTGATGATGGAAAGGATTATGATGACGATGGTGATGATAACAACAACAATGATGATGATGATGGGACTTGTGTAAATATACATACGTACAACAAAAAAGATGAATACGGTTATGTATACACAGAATTTGACAAGAACAAGCGCATAAGATTTATTCCGTTCCAACATGGGCGAAACTACGTATGTGTAGGCTATATCATAGGAGACAATGAAAAGTTGGTTTACATATCAGACTGTTCTTATATACCCCCCAGTTTATTGGAGTACATAAAGAAGATAGGCTCCACGGAAGTGTTAATCATAGACGCCCTTTATTATAAGGCAAAACATTATTCACATTTTTCTTTGCACGAAAGTATAAAAATTGCTCTACTTATCAAACCGAAGAAAGTGTATTTTATTGGAATGTCCTGCGATATAGAACATTATATCACTAATTTATTTTTGAAAAAATTATCGAATAAATATCCAGACATTTCCTTTTCCTTGGCTCATGACGGTTTGTTTGTGCCCATCAACTTTTAGCGCCCACCTTGGAAGTTAGTGCATCGATGGGAAAAGATTAATAAACCCATCATCTGCACACTCCTTTATGGGAAGAACCTCCATTTGTCAGAACTGCACAGGGTCCCAGGGGGAGGGTGCGCATAACGAAACGTATGGGGAACAATTGTGCTCTCACACGTAAGTGGTGTTGTCTAACCTGCATCACAACATGTGCCAAATGAAGCGTGAAATGTAGCATTGTGCTTGTTTGACAAAATGGAAATGTGTTAAAATGCCGCGCGAAGGAGCGACTATATTTTAAATTTGCGCAGAGGAGTGATTATCCCTTCAAATTTGCCCTTTCCATTTCCCTTTGTCTTTTTTTTTTTTTTTTTTTTTTTTTTCCCCACCCTTTTTAATTCCCACTTTTTAAAAGAGTTCTATGAAGGTAACTGAGTGTAGTACCTACCATTCGTGTGTCTTCATGTTCATGTTTGATTGTTTTCATGATTTCTCCTAAGTTTTTTTCTATAATATCGCAATTTCTTTTACAAGATTAATTTTGAAAAAGAAACAAAGAAAAGATCCACCTATATGTATATTCGATGTGTAAACAGATATGCATGTCACATGTTTAATTTTCTAGCTACACCTTTTTTTAGCTAGCCAGAAAGAGAAGAAAAAAAAAAAAAAAAAAAAAATGCACGAAAAGGTGAAAATATTATGAACGTTCATAACATTTCTTGTAAAAAATGTTCTCAGCTAGCCATTTACTTTTTAAAAATTAAATCGTTGTAATGTGTCTCTTACGTAGTTCACCGCAGGTCGGTTACAAATAGGTGGATACACTTCAGCGAGTGATCTGACCAGCTATGCCCTCTTAAGCATTCGTTCTAAATTGTCCAAATCAGAATTAAACTGGGCACGCGCATAAAGGGGGGGGTATCGTATGGTCATGTAGTGTGGCCATGCTGTGGGGTCACTACATAAAGCGATATGGGGGCGGGTGCTGGCACATGACATGAAGCTATTAAAAATGAAACATTCAAACAAATAATATTAATGTCATGCCGAATTGCCGGTATATATTTTTAAGAGTTAAAAGGAGAGAAAAAAAAAAAAATAAGCATATCGACATGTGTGCATTTTTTCAAACAAGATAAAAGGAGATAAAAACATTCCACGTGTGCGTAGGACAAATGTGCGTTCCTGAGGGGGGAAGAATTTGTGTCCGCAATTGGGGATAAAAATTCCCCTTATGGAAGTTTTGTAGTTCAGCAAATTAGCTATTGTTTTTTCTCCTTTTTTTCTTCCTGCCCCTTAGGCTTGAGTTACCGACAGAATGGAATGCGCGGGTCGGGGTGATATGCTGAGGAAACGAGCGTCGCTGCAACGCTGGAACACGAACACATCAGGGGAAGTCCTCGAACAAAAAGGGTAAATCGCTGAGCGAAGAAATCTTCAGTGACATCTTAAAAGTATCGTTAATTATGTCGCACAAAATTCGTTCGCTCTCCAGGGTGTATTTGCTCAAGTTGTCCGAAATATCCGCCAACGTCCTGGAGTCCCTAATCTCTTTAACACAGTTGGATATGTCAATGCATCTGTTTTCCTTTGGAACAAGTTCCTCGTTAATTCCATTCGGATCAAATTTCCTTTTCTTCTTCTGTGCACACGTAGGATCGTTTTCATCTCCGTTTTCGACGTTATCGAACGGGTTTGCCTCATCCTCACGTATGTCATCATTCTGGTCGTGGTGGGCGGGAGTGATATTGTCCAGGCTTCTCTTCTTCAATGGGGTATCATCCGTGTTGGTAGCGTCGGGGTCTACTCCATCGTCCCTATGATCACCTTTCTGCTTATCATCAGTCGAGTCCATCCCCCCGCGGTTGTCGTAAATAAAATTATTCCTTCCTAAACTTGCGTAGATATTCGAAATAAAATCGGTTTGTCTGTTTACCTCTTCTTCCATCTTGATGAGGGATTCTCCTGAAGGTTTGGTTTCCTCTCCTGGCCTACCGTCATTCACCCTGCTGGTGATTTCACCTGAATTAACTGCATCGTTAAAACTTTTGGTCGGTGTGAAGGGGTTATAACCATCCTGTGCATTTTCACTGGAAAAATTGCAATCCTTCATGATGCTACTGGATGAAGGTGGCATATTTTTATATATTAAAAAATTTTCACTGCTACTATGAATGTGCTTTTCGATTTTGTTTTGCTTCACCATTGAGGATTCCTTAAAAATGGGGCTGGGATCATCCACGGTGGGGTAGCTAGCTGAACCGGCAGCATCGATACTACTTCCCTGGTGTGGGGGGCTCAATATATTCATACTGCTTAAATTTTGTAGAGAAAAAACATTATTCTTATTTTTGCTATTTTCATTTGTGTAAAAGGTATTTCTAAAAGATTCACTACACTCTGATGGGACAAATGGTTTAATTTTTTTTATCCCGACGCTCTTATTTGAGTTACTGTTTGTTAATTTATTTTTTGTTTTAAAATATTCTCTTCTTTCCATTATTTTCTGCACATGCTCTGGTATTTTCTCCTCCGTATCAGATTCTTCATTAGTGGCAATTTCTTTCGAAGTTTCATTTATTAATTTTAATTTTTCTCTGGGGGTCAACATATTCGTGTTTACAAAATTGCCACCAGGAGTGTATTTCCCTGTGGTGGTAAAAATGGGGTAGGATTTGGAAGGTCCTCCTTTAGGTGCAGAAGTTGTCACTCCTCCTTTCGCGTTATGTGTCACATCCACCTGATTACCTCCACTCAACGGGGTACAGAACCACGTTCCATTCCCTTTGCCAAATGGTACCCCCCTGTCGTCTTCCCCCCCAGACGGTTCACCACCTTTACCCATTTGTTTATTCAAAACACTTATCATATTTTTTAATTCCTTATTTGATTGTGCGGAACTATTCGATGCGTTCATTTTTTCTAGACACGTTCGGTTTGCGTTAGAGAGGGCGTCATAATTTTGCACCGAGGAGATACTCGTATGTAAATAGTTGTCTGCATGTTCAATGGTAGACGGGACATATTTGTTAATATAATTTATATTTTTGTTTATGCAATTTATGCTTTTATATATTTGGTTCATTTTTTCAAAGTCTTCTTTATTTTCTAAACTCTCTGTATTGGCTACTTCAATCAGGTCGCTGCGACTTGGGTCTTTCTGAAATATGTCTCTGGGTTCATCAACTTTACTGTTCACACAGGAGGTGATAGTACTACTCTTCTGTTCGCCCTTAACATTTTCCATCGTATTAGGTAAGAGTAAGTTTCTTCCCGATTTCTCCTCCAATGAGGGCGTTATTACCGAATTGGATAACGCCCCAACCTCATCTTCACTACGTGCAGCATTTATGTTAGAAAAGGGAATGTCCACCGTAAGGTTCATTTTTTCTTCTACCCCTGGATGGGCCCCTATACTTGGAACACTAGCCGCTGCATCATTGAATAAACTACTCGTTTTGTTATTCTCAACATTTAAAGGGTTAACTATATTGCCTTGTTTAATATCCAATGAGAGATTTAGAACTTGGGTCGTCTCTGTGTTGTTCATCTGTTCAGCTTCTCCTACGCCGTGACTAGATGTATCATTTTGGCTCCTAAAAGACTTTACATTATGGTTGCTCCTATTTGGTTGGTCGGAAGGTACAGAAGGATCGAAATGTTGAAATTCATTTATTTTTTCACTATTTAATAAAACATTGTCTTTATTGCTTGTTGGTGTATTTTCACCATCGATTTGTGAAGAGAGTTTTCCTTTCGGTATGTCAGTCAAAGGGATGACCGCTTTAAAGAATTTCTTCGTCTCTTTCTCCTTGTCAATCAGGAGAGAACCTGTATCCAGCTTGTTTATGTTCGACGCATCCTTACCAACTGAATTGACATGGGGATTTTGGTTCACCTCGACGTTATTTGTCCTGACCTCAGCAGGTGAAGCATCCCCCTTGGGATACTCATCTTTTGCGGCCTGCTTATTAGGAGTTGAAAATATCGACGGAATGAATGTGTTAAAATAACTTGAGAAAGTTCTTCGAATGTTAGTGCTCTCTTCCTTATCATTGTCATTACTTTCCTTGGCTGATTCTCCACTGTGATTATCACATGTTGGCTCAGCACCTACATCTTTATTACTATCTCCTTGTTCCACCTTCTCATACTGTAATAACTCTTCTTGCTTGTCTGGTTCATTTTTCTCTACTCCAAGTGTATCCTCCCCAGGAGAGTGTTCACCCATATGGGAGGCATCTCCCACAGGCGTCTGATCCACTTGAGTTTCGTTGTCCCCGCTGATACGTGGGATCTGCTCGCTTGAATCTCCATACCTCTTACTCTTAATATTTGACAGAGTATTTTTAAATTTCATAACTCTTGTGTTAATGTCATTGTTGTTTTGCATCCCTCTGTTGACTCTACTAAGGTACCCTTGCGACGGAGCCGCGACGACACTTCCAACTATATTCGGTAGTCCAAATCGGTTCGTGTTGCTGAATGGATCACCCACACTGTTCGTGTTGTTTGAAAGACCAACATTGTCGGTGAGGCCCTCCCTTGGGGCTAAATTTATACTACTCTTCTGCAAATCGTCACTTATCAACTTGCTCCTTGTATTTACGAGGCTCTCATCAGTGGCGTTGTTGCATCTACTGTCGAGGGTGCTCTGAGCATTGCCACTACCAACACCTGAAACAGTGGCACCTCCGACAGGGTTACCACCGACAGTAGCACCTCCGACAGTAGCACCTCCGACAGTAGCACCTCCGACAGTAGCACCTCCGACAGTAGCACCTCCGACTGCGTCACCCAAGAGCGCACCGTTGTTACTTAAGGAGCTATTCACATTTTTCACCAAACTGCTGTTGACGCCAAAAATGTTGCTACCCGCGAGAGGCTTTCCAAAAATGTTATTTGCGTTCCCGAATTGGTTCGTGTTGTTAACACCTCCACTTTTGTTAAAGAGGTTTGTACCTCCGGGTAATTTTCCAAAAAGGTTACTACTGGCACTCGATGCGGTTCCAAAAATGTTACTTCCAAATGGATTGCCATTTCCAGATGCATCTCCAAAGGGTTTGTTGCTACCTGCAACGTTCCCGAAAATGCCTTTTCCGTTATTTGCCTTTTCGATTGGGTTATTTTCGATGCCGGTATTCACAAATGGGTTCTTATCGCTAGCTGCAATTCCAAACAAGTTTGTGGTGCTGCTACTGGACTTCCCAAAAATGCTTCCACTGCCACTAAAAAGGGGAACATTGTTTTTCGATTTTCCAAAAACATTGCCCCCCCTGTTATCGTTGGTGTTGTTGAAGAGGCCACTTTTTCCCGTTGCATCTGGCGCGTTGCGTGTACTTATCAAATTATTACCACTTAATGAATTGGTAAAGAGACTACCCGTGTTGATCCCATTACTATTTCCATCGTTCCGTGAAAATAGAGAACTCGTTTCAATGCTTTTGTTTGGGGGTGGAGGAACAGAAGAATTATTCGTACCAAATTGGTGGTTACTTCCAATAGGCGCGTTATGCGTGCCGAAAATGCTACATCCCCCGATAGTGCTATTTCCACTGCTCTGAAATAGCCTGTTAGTGCTCTCCCCCCCGACCTCCCCCTTAACAACACTGCTAGAAGAAGGGGTCATACTGCTACTGTTCCCATTGTTTATATTATCACTTGAGGTTTGATCTGAACTGGTAATGTCAACCGTCTGGTTAAAAATGGACTGGTTTAATTTGGATAGGCTGCATCCAAAAATGTTACTACCACTACGATTGTTTACATCTCCACGGGTGCTAAAGAGTGTGCCCAGCCCACCTGCACTCGAGGTACCTGGAAAGCTCTCACTGAGAGGATTAATCACATTGTTATCACCATGAGGGAATGTCCTGTTCAAATCTGCACCGCTTTTTACAGAATACTCATCCTTACTCATTTTCTGTGTGAAGTAATTATTGAAAGAATTCATACCATGAGGAAGGGATTGGTTCCTTCTCATTACATTCGTACCAAACGAACTGGTGTTATTGGAGATTTTTCCATTGATTGAATGATTGTTGTCTGCTGCGTTCCCGCTTGACGCTTGTTCTTTGTTGATCGATTGATCGTGCATTTTGTTTTGGTGGAGTCCACCTGCACCATCATAGGTGCTCACGCCATTCGTTTCTTGTAATTCCCTCAGGGGGCTACCACTGTACATGTTGTTGTACACATCGGCGTTTCCGGCGTGACTATCCTCATTGGCCTGATCGATTTGCTCCTCCTGGTAGGTGCGGTGCATGCCTTGTAGGAGGCCCGACTCGTTTTTTTCTTCTTGATCTTCACTCAAATTAAACTGCCTTACATTATTAAGCATATCGTCAACCATGCCATTCTTTCCACTTTTCTCCAGTTCTCGTTTCTTCTTCTCATTTTTTCTTCGCATCACTTCATCAAATGTTAGTGGCGTATCAAACGCACTGGACTCGTTTGCCAGTTTTATCAACCCATTTTTTGTTTTAAAAGGGAAGTTAGCATTTCCACTTTTGGCTTGCTGAAAAGGGAACCTATTATTCGTCCCCTTAATATGTGTTACTTTCTTATTGGGAGTAAAAGCGTCGAAAACCTTTTTCCCTATTTTATTAAATCTGATATCCTGTGTCTCGAATGACCTTACATTTTTTACATCATGCGAAAGCGAGAACACATCTTCATTATTTTTTACTTCTTCCACTTTCTGTGCCTTGGCAATCTTCATTTTTTCCTTCAGCAGCTGCAGCTGCTTCATTTTCGTTTCATCAAATCCGTCCATTTTATATACTCCTTGAGAAATTGGAAGAGCGAATTCACGGATACGTGGTTACGCGAGCTGAGGGTAGCACTTGCTCGGCCGACACACATTTGTGCATTCTCGACTGGACGATACATGCACTCAGTAACAAGTCATCTCGCTCTCTTCATGAAAAGTTGGAATGTTTATATGCCAAAAAAAAATTCCTTGCGTGTAGAATAAGAGGCTACCAACGCCCTGCAACAGGTAGCTGCAGTATCGCGCCAGTCAGCTGATGTAGTACCACTGTCACTTCCTTGTATGTACGTTTCCCCCCCCCGTACGGTTCCACCCGCCCTGCTTTCCGCGTTACGCTAGAGCTCCTTCAATACCGCTTCCACTACGCTACTCTCTTCCTTCCCCTTGGCGTTATTCACATATAAACGCAATGGCACATGAAGGAGGTCATTCTCCCAAGTGACAAGCAAACGGAAAAAAAATATTTTTTCGCTGCTCATAAGGATGGGAAAATTTACATAAAGGGCGGTTCACAAAAATTGTTAAAATTGCACATGTGCAAAAAGGGAGGGGGGGGAATAAAAAAAATATGAACAGGTCAGAAAAAAAAAAAAAAAAAAAAAAAAAAATTCACATTTCACATTTCATATACATTTATGTATACGTTTATGTGTACATATGACTTCACCGGAATGACAAATTTGTGAAAAAAATAATTTGTGATAAACGGGAGGAACACAAATGGGTTTGCCAAAACATGTAGATTGAGAGAATTTTTTTTTTTTTTTTTTACGCAGGGGAGGTTTTATGTGTACAGGGAAATGGGGAAAAGGCTCTCACACAGAGATATGTCTATGGGGCTCTTGGACGGGGTCCAGCGAACGTTGCGAAGAAAAGGCGATGAAACGAATATATTCCTCCGGAAAAGCGCAAGCTCCTTACTCTTCACGCGGCTGTGCTCTTCATACCGAAACGTATTCCAAGTGCCGAGATGGAACTTACACAAACATAGATAAATAACCAAACTCCGAGGAGGGCAGACTCGAAATGGTCTGAATAGGCATGACCAAGTTACATATGTACAGGTGTATGTGCAGCGGATAGCACATCAGTGGGGGGATGACGAAATAGGGAAATAAAAATTGGAATATATATGTGAGTACATATATACGTACACACATGAATACATAGGTATGGATGGGTCAACTCGGCAAGGGACTCAGACACGAGGATACTCACTGCATGGCCAAGGTCAAGAACACGGAAGAAAAATGCAATTGAAAAATGTAATTGAAAAGTGCAATTGAAAAATGCACGTTGACAGAACGGTGTCATACACAGGACCAGTGTCTCAACAGGGTAACACCCCACTGAGTAGGAGTGGCTTTACAACGAAACACCAAAAGGTAGGGATACTGGTGGCCCCAGATGGGAGGGCTCATATGCCGCCCTACTACATGCTATGCCTATGTGTACCAAAGGTGTTGCTTCCACGACAGGGCGGGTGAGCAGGTGAAATGGTAAGAGGTCGATTTATCGCCTCTTCCGTTCCACACAATGTCGTGCTGAAGGGAAAAAAAAAAGAAGAAGCTATACATGTATAATTCACAGATGGTGGAAATGAAAATTCCCCTTAAATTTACGTTTACATTTTGGCTAGCAAAAATAAACAAAAATCTACGCATGGAGTAAATGTAAAGCTCCTCACATTTCATTATACACGAAAGATATGTAAAAAACGGAAGCAGCTACAAAAGTACATGTACAGCTATTCATAAATATTTCCTTGAGATATTTTATATTTTATGTCAACCCTTTAGGGGTGAGTGAATACAAGTGACCAATTGGTGAAGGTTCCGGTGAATGAACGCCCTTCTTTCGCAAAATGACCCACTCTGCGGATTCGTAAAAATGTTCTGAAGTTCGTTTTAATTTTTAACTCGGCTCAATGACGACACGGTTTGCAAGGAACAAAAAAAAAAAAAAAAAAAAAAAAAAAAGAAAGGAAGGAAGGAAGGTTGCGAAGGGGACTACGCAGCCAAACAACCGAATCACGCCTGCGTAAAATTGCAACGTGGAAATTGCAAAAAAAAAAAAAAAAAAAAAAAAAAAAAAAAAAAAAAAGAATAAAACGAATGGATCTACATTTTTTTTTTTTTTCATGGAGGGTTAAAAAAGTGGCATAGAAAAAACACGTGGGGGATGTACTGGACGGGAGTACAACGCTTTTATTTTATTTCAAATGCTTAAGGCGCGTGCCTTGGGGCGGAGGAATTTACCGATCACAGCAGTTCTTTTCCAAAAGGGTTATTTGTCAAGAAGCGAAAAATGTTTCACCAGAGAAAACATGATAAATTGTAAAGGCGTCCTCATAAGTAGCTCCTACAAAATGGCTAAACATAGAAGGCTATAATTTTGTAGAGAAAGATTTATACAGTGCATGGAATACCTCCTTTGAGCGAACATTTCCCATTTTCCATTTTTTTTTTCAAAATTTACGTGGCAACCCTGTATGATAAGGAGTGGGTATTATCCGTAGGGTGAATGCTACCTTTTTGTGGAGGGCCACAGGAGAGAAGACTCCCTGCTCAAGTGTCACTCATACTTCCCATCCTTCGTAAGGGCGCTGCGGAGGGTGACACTCGGAGGTACCCACTCCATACTTAGTTGCTATCAAATCGATTATCAGTGGCCTCCCAGTCTATACCCTATAACCCCTGAAGGTTCACAAGATGGGCGAAGAACAGGAAAAGGAAGTAAATGCAGTCCGGGGGATCCCTAAAGAAACAAAAAAAAAGAAAGTAAAGAAAATAAAAAAAAATGAGAAATCTGCGAAAAAGCCAAGTGACATTGTGAGTTGCATAGCTTTTTTGTCCAGGGATAAGAAAAAATCTGCTGGGCGCAAATTTGAGCAACTGAGGTAGGACACGACACATCACAGCTATGATGGCTAACAGTATACATGCATGTGTGTGTAGGGGAGTGAGCTACTTTCTATTCATGCGCAATTGGCATTCCATCCATGTGCATTTATATAACCCCAATAAATGTCGTTTTGCAATTCTTAACATTCCCACTTTCTCTCAACCCCTGCAGCGAAGAGGACCCATCTAGCGAAAGCGATGTGTGCGAAAAACGCAAGCGAAAGAAACAGAAAGATAAATCACACTCTTACAATGCACTCCAAAATGTTTTTAACGACGAAAAGGAAAACGAAAAAATAATAAAGGAAGACAACATTATAGAGGAGAACAAAAAATACATTTTCGAAGATGAGCTAAGTATAGAAGAAGCTGATGCATTAACCCTGAATGGAAAAATATATAGCGACATTGGTACCTTGGAAGTTCACATTGTTAATTACGATGAAGATATTTTCAACATATACGATGATGTTATTATTGATGACTACCCCTTATGTATGGAGACCATAGCAGAATCTTACTACCGAGGTAAGAATATCGTAGCCATTGGAACCATGAAGAAGGAAATTGGTTTATGGGACATTAACAGCATAGATACGCTCGAGGCACTTAGTTATTTGGGTGGCACGATTGAGGAAAGACGCAAAAAGAGGCGCAAAGGGAAGGTACTAGCAGGAAAAGGAGAAGATTCAAAGGCGGATACACCTATCGCGGAAATACCCCTTGTGGAGGATGCCTCTCAGAAAGCATGCGAAAACGCTGTTGTAGGTAAAAAAAGGAAACAGAGCAAGAACAACCTACAGGGCCATACTGAATGTGTCACCTGTCTGAACTCGTCGAAGATAATTCCGAATATGTTGTGTAGCGGGTCGAAGGATTGTTCCATTAAATTGTGGGATCTGTCCAACCTTACTTACCTACATAGCTTTAACTTCCACAAAAAAAAAGTTAATAATGTTTTCTTCCATGGGAATGAAAGCAGCATTCTCCTCTCCAGCTCATCAGACAAAACGCTAAAAATATATGACATTAGAAAAAACACAGTTGGCTTAAACATACATTTGGAGAGTACCCCTGAATCTACTACTTGGAACAAATTCAATGACAAGGAAATTTTTTTATCAGATGTCGATGGTTATGTGAATAAGATAGATATACGCTACGTTACGGATCCATCTTCCAGTTTTTCGCACAACAACACAGTTAGATTTAAGGCCTTTTCAAATTCATGCATTTCTCTCGTCAGCACGCATTACCCAAATTTGATCCTAGCAGGATCTGAAGATGGCCTCGTGAAGGCCTACGACTTTGGCACCTTCGGAGAGCAGGGGCCTATGTGTGTGTACACGAAGAACCTTAAAAGGGTGAGACTATCGAGCGGAGGGAAAACTCGCACACATTTCCATTTAAAATGCAAGATAAGCTTCTCGTTTACAATAGGCTATGCGATACCTCAATTCATTTGCATCCACCGTCACATCCCTCTTTCACATTTTTTCCTCCCCGTAGAACCTTTACTGCATGAAGGAAAACGAAGATTGGCCCAATGTGATATTTTTCGGGTGTGACAAGCTATACGACTGGGACATGAAGTCGTGCAAGGAATTACGTGAATATTTCAAGCTGTGAGAGGGCCAACTCCCCGGGATGTAAGAAGTGGTTTCATCTGGATTTTACCTCGTGTCTATTTTTTGTTTGTTGCCCCTATTTTGTCAATTGTCCCGTATGAACACAACGTGAGGGACACCGCATTTATAAAAAAAAAAAAAAAAAAAAAAAAAAAAAAAGTTTTCCATTTGTGCATTCTTACAAATATAGCTTTTCTGCTCGCTATACCTTTTGAAAAATTGCAAGTGTTTGATTTTTTCTTTTTTGCGCTATTTAATTTGTTCAATAAAATGTCATGTTACTCAATTTACAAAAAGATATTTTCATCTAAATCATGTAAAAAAGTGCGGGGCGCTACATCACGTAAGATTTTATTCCCGTAGCGCTTGCACAAAAGCAACAGGCAGATTTTGCCGAAAATTTTTCTTTTTTCTCACTTGTAGGGCGAATTGCCGCTCATTTGGTAACTACTCTGTTTTGCTTAAATTGTTTTGGAAATGAAAAAATGAAAAAATGAAAAAAGTATAAATGTAGAAAAAATACAAAATTACCGGAAGAAGAAAAATTTAAATAAATCTTAAAGAAAATGCCAAGGGTGTGATATTGCGTCGCGTAGCTCTTCAGCGAAACCGCAAAAAAATGAAAATTCCCCTGAGGCTTCCTTTTTGCAGACAAAAAGAAAAAAAGGTACCATTATAATAATCCTTTAAAAAAAAATAAGACAACCACTTTTATGTACATATAGGTGCATATACGCAACCGCAGATGCCATTTGGTACGTTACTCTGGTAATTGAAATTTATTTTTTCGACACACTAAAGCATATATATATATTTTTTTTTTTTTTTTTTTTTTTGCAATTTTGCACTTTTTCTGATTTCGCCACACTTTTACTAGAGGTACCATATTTGGAGGAGACTTCGCTCGTTGGGTCATCCGAGTGTAGCCGTGTCAGTGGCTCGTTCTGTTATCTCCTCCATAGTTTGTCTAACAATAAGTGTAGCCATCTTTGAGTCAATTTTTAAAGCGGCTAAAGGGGGCACATAAGAGATGGATATTTGCTGATAAAGGTGAAATATTTCACATGCAGTTTTTTACCATGTCAGAATAAACTGATTTAAATCTTTTGCGAAATCCTTGAGCGTGTCTAGGACTGCAGTGTCCCCGTCAAGTGTGTTCATTATATTTTTTGTTATTTGATCTACTTTTTTTTTTAAGTCCACAAGATCCTTACTTGTGTCAGTGAGGAGCGCTTGGGCTTTGCTATCACTTAATGGTTTGACAACCTGCTCTGGGGATTGCACATTTGTATTCTGTGATTCCGACGTAGTATTACTAGGGGAAGGGTGCTCTCCATTTTCTTCTCCTTCTTTTGCTTCTTCTTGCTCTCCATCGTGCGTCTCTGTAGGATTTGCTACTTCTTTCTCTTTTACCTCCTCTTCCTCCTCAACAGCTTCTTCTTCATCATCCTCCTCCTCTTCTTCCTCTTCTTCTTCTTCCTCTAATTCTTTATCTTCCATATCACCTGCTTCTGCCTCTTCTTCATCATCAACTTCTTTTTCTTCTTCAGGATCGTCTTCTTTACTTTCCGTATCTTCGACTTCATCTTCCACCTCTTCATTCTTATCTATTAAGTTATGCATTTCCTCTGTAGGTATCTCCAAAGGTTCTAATACGTCTTGATTCATCAGTTTTAGGTATTCGAATTCAATTTTCTGTAGAGATATTTTTGCTCCATTTTGTGCTTTTTCAGAAGCATCTATTGCTTTTATTGCTTCTGCCTTCGCTTCCTCCAACGTAGTGGCTTTTTTTGCCTTATCTGCTGCAGTATTTGCTTTTTCTGCTTCGACTTTTACTTTCTCCACTTCACCTTCTGCTACTTTTCCAGCTCCTTCAGCTGCTTTTTTCTCTAATTCTGATACATGGGATTTCTCTTCCTTTACAGCTAATTGTTTCATTTTTTGTTCCTCTTTTTTTACATCTTCTAATGCTTCATATGCTTGAGCTTTTGCTGCTTCTGCTTTTGCTACCTCTGCTGCTTTCTGTGCCTTCTTAGAAGCGTCTATTGCTTTCTGCGTTAATTTAAATGTTTCCTGTGCCTTATGGTTTGCTTGTTCCAACGCTTGTAATGCTTTTTTCTGTGCATTTTCCAATGTAGTCTTTATATCTTCTCCTTCTGCTGCTTTGGCTTCATTGGCTGCTTCCGTTACCATTAATAATGGATATTGCAATGTGTATTCTTCCTGTGCAGCATCGATTGATTCCATTTCAGCTTGTTCTTCTTCCTTTTTCGCATTTTCTGCTTCTTCTTTTGCTGATTTTACAGCCTCCGTTACTTCAGGTACATTTTTTAATTTTTCAGATACTTTTTCTGCTTCCTTTTTTGCATTTTCAGCCGCTTCTGCTGCCTCTTTTGCTTTGTTTTTCTCTTCATCAGCTACCTCTGCTAACCTCGTTGCTTCCTGTTTCGCAACATGTACCCGTGCAACTGATACGGCTATTTCTGCTTCTACTTTTGCTTTTTCCACTACGTTTTTTGCTTCGGTTGCTTTCTGCACTTTTTCCTTAGCTTCATTCACTTTTTCTAATCTTTTTTCTTCTGATTCGATTTTTTTTATTTCTTCTAATAAAGCTTCTATTTCTTGTGCCTTTTTATTTGCTTGTGTTGCCTTTTCTGTTGCTTCTTCCTTAGGTACGTTGGCTGATGTTGCCATTCTTGCTAATTCATCTGCCAGATTTTTTGCTAATGCAGCTTCCTTTGCTGCTATTTTTGCTTCTTCCAATGCCACTATAATTTTTGCTATTCCTGCTTGTATTTCTGCTTCTCCTTTTGCTTTGGTGGCTTCTTTCGCTGCTTCTACTGCTTTTTTAGAGTCTTCTGCTATACTACTTACTTTTGTTGCGTCTATTGCTGCATTCTGTTCATTGTTTCCAGCTTCAGTCGTAGCTTCGGTTACAGCCTTTATTGTATCATCGGTTACACCTTCCGTTACAGCTTTAATTGCAGCTTCAGTTACAGTTTTAGTTGCTTCAGTTGCTTTAGTTTTATTTTCTTCTGCATTTTTCAGTTCTTCCTCTATCTTTTGTAATGCTTGTTCTACATTCTTCTTCGCTGTTTCCAACCTTTTCGTTTCTTCTTCTGTTTCTTTCTTTTTAGATTCTTCCATTAATTTTGTTGCCGCATTTTTTGCGATATCTGCTTCTTTCTTAGCCTTTTGTATTTCTTGGACAGCGTTTTCTGCTTCTTCTTTTGCTTTTTCTGCCTCCTTCTTCGCTTCATATGCATTTGCAACATGCTGCGCTATTTCGGATACCTTCTTAACCTTATCGGCTTCTTTCATTGCCTCAACTTTTGCGTTGTCAGCATTATCTGCGTAGAAACTAGCCATAGCAGGTGTACCTGCATCTGTTGCTTTTTTTGCTTCTTCTTGTACCTTCTTTGTCTTATCTGTTGCTTTTCCCTTCGCATCTTCTGCTACTTTTTTTAATTTTTCCACGGCCTCTTTAATTTTTTCTTCTGATCCTACTTTTTCTGCTACATCTACTATTTTTTTAAATTCATCTTCTGCTTCCTTCTGTGCTGCTTCAGCTGCTTGTTTTGCATCCTCAGCTCTCTTAGCTTGCTTATTTTTCTTTGTTACATGTGTTTCATTTATTCGTGCAGTTGGCTGTTCTTGCTTTGGGTTTTCTTCGTTTTCTTCACCCTGAAGGATGATATTTTTATCTGTCCATCCGTTCCTCAAGTTGGGATTTTTAAAATTAACAATTTCGTTGCTCACAACATTATTCTGGTGAATGTATAAATTCACGAAGAATACAAAAAGGGTAGTGCCGAAAAATTTTCTCATTTTTGACATGTAAAGTTGACAAGTTAAGAAACTTTCAAATATTTTCAAAAAGTAAAAAAAAAAAAAAAAGTTGAAAATAAATTAACAATAGTACACTGTATAATTGGGAAATGTTTGCACACTGAAAAAAAAATACCTCAAAAAGGGATTAATATTTTTGCCTTTGCAAATTATGTAAAATTTATAGTTGTTAAAATGTCATTTGAAAAAAATGTAAAAAAATAAAATTATCATCAAGCATATGCAAAGGTGCGATTATTTTCACCCAAACGGGGGAAACGTTTATAAGGGAACACAGAAAAAGTCTAACAAAAAAAAAAAGAAAAAAAAAAAAAAAAAGTCCCAAAGGAAAAACACACACACAAGTTATATACAAAATGATACGTTCGTAGCGCACCAGAAAGTCTGGTACATTATTGAGCATGTTAATTTGATTAAATTATTTTTTTCCTTTAAAAGTGCTCACTTTTAATATTCGATAAAATGTGCAAAAAGCTATTCGGAAAATATCACACTTGGATATTCATAAATGTGAAAATTACGTTTGTAACAAAAAAAATAAATAAATAAAATGAATAAATAAAATGAATAAATAAATGCTTCATAAAAACGAAAAAAGTTGTAATGATGATCTTTCTCTCTCGTTCAATCAATTATGCGAAATATATCAATCCATTGAATACACATCAAAATATCATTTAGGGGTGGAGAGAAAACTAAAAAAAATTCGAAACATGACAAAATGTGCATATAGCTCAAAATGTGTGTAATTATTTCGGGTTTACTCTAAATTGCTTCGTCCATTTGTTGATGAAAAAAAAATAAACACTCATCCATCAACTGAGGTGTGTAGTTTATCATATTTAGCAAGGTGGCAATGAAAATATTTTAAAACGAAAAAAATAATAATGCCACTACAGCTCGACAAAGCGATACAATATATATATATATAAGAAAAAAGAGGAGGCTATCCATATGGTTACTCAAACGTTCTGAGATTACACACACTCTTCCCTTCTCTTTTCAATTCACCTATGCACACCAATGCGTGAAGTTTGGCAGGGAGAGTTCTCCCCCATCGTAGGATGGGACGGCACTGCGCGGAAATATGCATTCCACGCATTCGCTCCAAGGAGAAAACATTCTCATTGTGGCTGATAGATTTACTTATGAAAGAGGCATTCCTCCTCCCCTGTTTTGTCCTTTCCCCCCCTTTCCATGACGCTGTCAAGGTTACGCGACTCTATCCAACACGGTAAGTTTAGCCCCTGCCAAGAGGTCCATCCTTGGTTCTTATTCGCACAATGAACATTCGATTTGATCATCGCTCGTCTTACGCGTGTGCTTCCCTAAGGTGATTTCCACATTTGTCTGCACAGCGTAATGCGTGAGTGTGCCGTTTGGGATGACACATTAGGATGATGCGCGAAAAAATCAGATCATTCCCGTAAGTTCATTCCTTGCATTTCCACCCATTCGGTGATCCTCCCCAGTATGTTGCACTTTCCCTGTAAGATATTTCACCAGCAAGCCATTTTGTCAAATAGGAAAAAAAAAAAAAAAAAAAAGTGACCTGTTCAGACGATTTTCAACCGCACAGCTAACTTATTCACATAGTTCATATTTTTCAAAAAAAAAAAACACCGTTGTGCATAATTTTTGCCTAAAGAAAAAAAAAAAAAAAAATGACCTGTTCAGGCGATTTTCAACGGCGCGCCTTCACCCGTTCACGTTGTTCAAACTGTTCATATTATTTTGGCTAAAAGGTATCTTGTGCGCAATTTTCGAGAAAAAAAAGAAAAAAAGAAAAAAAAAAACTTTAATCTTGAACAGAGAAAAATAACTGAAAACAAAATAAGCGCTGAACCTTCGGAGGATGGGACAACCTTGAAGGGATTGGTACATACCGGGTGAGGCTGCGCACTTGTACGCGTTCCGCTAACATATAGTGGGCTATCCTCATCTATTGTTCCTTAAAATTAAAGTGATTCTCTTTTGGCAGTAAATTTTTTTCTTCTTTTGCACCCTCGCAGGTGGCATTAAAAAAAATATTCCTAGATTGCTGCAATGAAAGCGCCTTTTTGAGAGTTTTTTTTTGGGGGGAGTTTTTTTTCAGAAGTTTTGAATTTTTTTTTTTTTTTTTTTTTATTCATGTCACTCCATACGCCTGTTAGCCACTCGAAGTAACGCCAATCATACTTTCTTTTTTTCTTTTCTTTTCTTTTTTTTTTTTTTTTTTTGCCAATTTTGAAGACCATTTTCCTCGAATTGGAAGCGCTTTTTTCTTTTTTTTTACTGAATCAAATTAGCAGTTAAGCTACCCTCTATTAAGGCGATTAACTTGTGACAAGATTGTGAAGAGCCCCCCGCGACAGGCCACGAAATTGCGACTAAGCGGTAAAGGATCCCCGAACTGCTACAAACCGACACTAACCGTCGTTACCCACCACCAACCGCCTAAACGTTACATCCAGAAAGAAGTACAAAATGGGAGCCGTTGTGAGCCACCTCCGATGCGTAACAAGCATAGCAGGTTAGAAAGTTTGAACAACAAATAGGCTTCCTCCGAATGGATAGCAAAAATGAGAAAGAAAGGGAAACTGTATCGCGTACCTTTCAAGACCGCACCATTGAGTGGTGGTATACTTCTCCACCCACCCCCCTATTGTCAGCGCATTTGTATTAGGAACCCAGCGGGTACCTTTAACTAATGCGAGAAAACCGTTGGGCCATCTCTGTGAGGTGACAACCTTTGGAAGGAAGTTTGGCAAAAGGGGGAGTATGGAAGAGATGGTACATATACATCCAGTCCATCTTACTCGTGATGGAGAAAAAGAAAAAGAAAAAGTTGAGGCGAGGCTGACGTACACACTATGTGGTCTTCATTTGTTGATACAAAATGAGGAACTGTTCATTCACATACTTACATTGCGAAGAGGTCTAAGAGAACTTCCCGATTTAGAGACCATTTTAATAGGCCCATACCAGTGAAGTGTTTTTACGTATCCATGAAATTCTCCTGCAGCGCTGTTGCTTGGAATACCCCACCGTTCCTTCACTCATTATTTTATATTTTTCTTTGCTCCCGTTCCCCACAGGCCTCTCGAGCCTTGCCCTTTCGGTTTTTCCCAATCTGATCTTTAAGAACCCGCAAATCCTGAGACCGTTGCTAAACGTAAGTTGGGGTTACCTCTTCGGGTCGACATTCTGGTTTACCTTCTTCTCCGAAATTGGTTTGTTTAGGAGCCTGAAGAACATCAAGCGAATGCCCGTCCCCGAAAATGCAGAAGAGGCAAAAAAACAGTTAGAACAAATGAAAAATACGGAAGGAGATTTTACTAGAAGAAGAGAAGACTTCCAATATTTTTTTGGTTTCTCTACTCTCTTTTCTGGCATACTCCTATTGTCCACGGTTAAATTGGCAAACCACAACATGCAATTGAGGATCAGCTCCACCGTTGTTGCCTTGTCCTGCTTGTTAAATAATTTGTACCTTCAGAATAAGGTTCATAGTTTGAAAACACAAAAGGAGAGTTTATATCATGAGTTTATTAAGAACCCCAAGAACGGATCTATCCTTGCTGAGATTAGGAAGAACAAGAAAGACTTCCACATATACCATGGGCTGTCTCTTCTTTCCTTGTATATTTCCTTCATCGGTCTGACTCCATACATTTTTACGTAATGCATCCCCGCTTTGGCTATACAGGGGTGTGAATTTTCACGACGGTTTATATGCGTATGCATATGCATATTCGTCTACGCGTCTTCCCACCTTTCCGTGTGGAAACCTGGAATCTGCGTTGACAGCAGCGATGAAAGATGGGGCAGGTGGGTGCGGAGCGTTTGTGAATGCGGAACAGTGTGACGCCAACGAACAGTTTGCATTTTAGCAGGGCATTCACGCGTGCTCCTACGTTTAGCATTCACGTAAATTCGCCTTTTATTCACATCATCACTTAGTCGCTTTTTCATCTATGCACGTATTCACATATTTATACTTCGTCGTTTCCTTGCATGTGGTACGGAAGCACGCATCCTCCATTTCATGCTCGTTACAACACACATGGAGAGAAGGCTCACCCGATGGACCCAGAACAAAACTTTTTCAACGAATTGAAACTTTCTCATTTAGCCTACAATTGTATTATATATGTTATCGACTTTTCTTAAAAAAAGGGGGTAAATATAGGCCATGTCACTGCACTATTTTGATGGGTCGAGAAAGGTGTATCCCCCTTTTTTTGTTACATCCAGGAGAATTTTTCTCCAAAAAAAAAAAAAAAAAATATATACATACATTTTCCAATAAAATTATCTCAACCTTTGTAGCACGCGGAGGTGCCATTTTTCTCCTTAGGAAACATCCAAATTGATATATTTAGAGGGGTGTTTTATTTTCATTCTTTTTTCTCTCTTTTGTACGTAGTCAAAATGGCCAATGGGGTGGCAATCCTTCAAAACTGCTTCCTTCCCGTAGCGTGTGCGAGCTGCCGATATAACAACATATAACATACAATTCGGTTAATTCAATTAGAGGCCGCTTTTTTGAAGTTAAAATAAAATCGTCTAAAGGGGGGGAGCATATCCTACGCGCAATAAGCCTATACCATGGGGAAAAAAGAGCAATTCCCCCCAAAAAAAAGAACAAAATAAAACGGTAGGTGTGAACCATATTGAAAGCAGAAAAAATTGTCCTACATAACACCTTCGGGGGTTCCCTTTGATAAGCAGCGCTCTCCGTTTAGGCACTTCACGCATGGCTAGCTTAAATTGTTGTAAAAAAATATGACCCGTTCAGAAAAAAAAAAAAAAAAAAAAAAAAAAAAAAAAAAAATTATTTCGTACTGCGAAGTCCCAATTATTCCACTGTTTAGTGAGAATATAAGCATTTTTATTCTCTAACGTTTGCCCTCTACACAGGTTGCGAAACCCATTTGAAGTTTCCCTTTTTTTTTTTTTTTTTTTTTTTTTTTCTGGCCCAATTGCTCCCATTTTGTGGCTTCCACTTTACCGATCCCGTTTTGGCTTTTTTTATCCGCACGAGTGAGATTACATCTCGCGGGCAAAAGCGAAGAACTGAGCCCGCGTGGAGTCACAATAGAGGGGTTGCCAAACTTCACTTAGGGGTGAAGACACTATTTAGGGCTTTTCCCTCCCCCTTCTGTTTCTCATTAAAAACGTCCAAATTAAGTGCATCGGCAGGGGAGTATATATAGCCTCTCACTCAGTTGCATACGTAGTTGTTATCTCTGCTAAGCAACCACACCTTGGAGAGGAAAAATGATTGAAATAATATTGAACGACCGTCTGGGAAAGAAAATACGCGTGAAGTGCAACCCGGATGACACCATTGGGGATTTGAAGAAACTCGTGGCGGCACAGACAGGTATAATATATATTCTTTGTTATCGTGCAGTGAATAGCGTTTGCATGGAACGCCTCACCTGCGCGTAACATTTGTGTGACAGATGCTCCCGACAACTTAATTATGGCTTATCCCTTCCATCACCCGTGCAGGAACCAGAGCTGACAAAATACGAATACAAAAATGGTATACCATTTACAAGGACCACATCACATTGCAGGACTACGAAATTAAAGATGGCATGAGTCTCGAGCTATATTATAACTGACCCACTTGAGGTGATCCCACTCTGAAGGGGGAAGGGACACAAGCACACATATACTACGCGGAAGAAACTAGGAAGGAGCAGTGTGAAAATGCATAGGCATGTCCACTACATTTGTTCCATCTCCTTCTCTACAATTGAGGTACTATGAAAAATGATGGAAGTTTTTTCCCTCCTTAAGTAACCAAAAGGGAAGATATAACTTGGCACCTTGACACAGCGGCGTTTCAAAAAAAAAAGGCGTTTTAGGAAAGTGCAGTAATTTCCTCCCACACATATAAAAAATTTCATCCGTGTGATGAGAACACTCCTGCCTGACAGAGCTACATCCGGAAAAAAAATCTATGCGGAAAATGGGATAATCAGTTGCAATAAATTTGCACATGGAACTACCTCTTAGCACCCGTCCTTTTTTTTTTTTTTATTTTTTTATTTTTTTGTTCTTATTCCCTACCCACATCCTATGATCTAACACTGTTGTGTATGTCAACAGAAAAAACGGGATACCCTTGGAGTAGACTTTTTTCTTAAAGAAGATATTCCACCACTTCATTTTGATGATCCCTTTGGAGGGTATTCTCAGCAAATTCTTATTCCTATATACATATATAAAAGCCGACTTTTTGGTAAAAGCAAAAAGTGGAAAAATTATGGGACTACCTCCCCTTTGACCTATGCAACTCGTGTGAGTACACTAATTTTTCCGCACAATTTTTTTTTTTTTTTTTTTTTTTTTTTTTTCCTTATTAACAACGGCGGGAGGGGAAATTAAGGTTTGTTTGATCACCCTCGTGAAGGAAAGGAGTGTATTCCGATTCTGGGCAATTCGACAGATGTATGGCTACCTGCACAGTATGTCATTTTGCCTAGCTTTTCCTATATACCTCTTTGCAAAAGTAAATTTGCTAGGCGCACAGAGAAAAAGCGGTCGCCCTTTTGTTCACCCATACACGTAACCCTTACCTGCACGTTCTTCGGATCACCTTTTCTAAGTTTTGGTTTTATAGCCCTTTAATTGCTCGTGCGCCGAGTCAATTCACCATTCGTACGCTACGTGTATCCGTGCCTGAACTGATTTATGTATGCACAATGTTCTCGAAAAATTGTAGTTATAGTATTTTCCCGTGCCTGTTGGAACGTGAGAAAAAGTCGTCCCCCCCCAAATCCATATGGGAGGGGAGGCGTGTACATACAGGAGGTATGGCACCCACGGTATGTACAGAATACATACAGCACCTGCGGCACATACGGAAAGTATATCGTGTACAAATAGGTGGCGTTATTGCATCTACTCATAAGATAAAAAAATTAAAAAAGGAAATATACAAAAAGGTATGAACAGTTGGGTACATAATAACTGGATATATATATATATATATATATGTTTTTTTTTTTTTTTTTTTTTTTTTTTTTTTTTTTTTTTTTTTGCATTCTCTTTCTGTGCATAACTGTGCCATCCCAAGTTTGTACTTACGTGCAGGAGCCTTCTCAGGGGCATGACAGAGTTAGTTTCATCCTTTTCGCTTTCCCAAGGAGGGAAACGCGCACCTGCGAAGAAGCGCGTGGTACACGGGGGTGTTTCCTTCGCTTGTAAAAACGGGGGCTAAACCTGGTACATCTTACCATCCAAGGAGAATACTCTACGCGGAGCATTTTGAAGGGAATAACCGCCTTCCGCTGGCGTTGCGCATAATAATGCGAGACTTTTTCTCCTTCCACCCCCTTTGCGGGAAAGCGAACATACCATTCTCCTTGGTATAGGCCTCTATAAAATTACGCGTTAAAAATACTAATGGGCATTTTCAGCGCAAGCAGTGAAATTATTTTAAGGGGAGCTCCTTTAATACGAGTTCATGCGGAAGGTATATGCATGTTCGGTTACGCATTCAGTGTGCTTAACAGGTTGTGCCTTTGCTCGGTGAAAGCAACCTCGGCCTCATAGTGTATGTCACGGAGTAATAACAAACATTTGGACACAGCATTGTGGTTCTTCCACCGTGGGAGGTACATTCGCGAAGGTGCACACGGTAGATAGGGTATATACAGCCACTTGCCAGATTAGTGTCGACGAGTTAATCAAGAAAAACGCTGCGAAACCGGTGTGCCAAGGAAGACATAAAAACGTTGCAGTACAAGACACCTGTGCGTTTCTTCAAAATGGGTAAAGGACTGACAAAGCTAGCCGAAATCAGCCTCTTCATCGGGGGGTTCCTCGTCTTATGGTACGTAACGGGGGAAACGATATTCAGGAGGAAAAAAAAAATTGTAAAAGAAAACATTTTACTTATTCTAAGACATCTTTGTTTAGAAATTTATAAAGTTCTGAATGAAACTTCCAAGACGACGAAAAGTGTGTATGACATGATAAAAAATGAGCCGAACACAAGTATAGAATTGAACAAGTTGGAAGAAGTGCTACTGAATAATGGATACAAGCAGAGGATAGAAGATGTGGAGAAAGAAGTGTTAAAGAAATTTGATGTAACCGTGGACGATTTCTATCAAGAGTTGAAAAACTACGAAAAAGATGAAGACGTACAGAAGGTTCTAAACTCCATAAAAAAAATGTACCATGAATCGCTTCTAGGAATACAGCCAAAGTTACCTTCCATAGATGAAAACATATCTCAGGATGTCATATTAAATCTAACTAGCTTAATTTATAAAAAAAAGAGAAAAATTTATAAAGAAAAAATTGACTCTATGATTAAAAAAAATGAAGACTTTAACTTAAACACGACTTTTTCAAATTCCGAATTTTTCAACAAACTTCAAAAATCAACAGAACATGTAGAAGAACAAGTTATTAAGGAAAATCAAGACTTAGTCCCCAATTTATTTACCTTTAAATATCTCGTGAATTATTATTCCAATGATATAAATTTTATGCAAAGAAAAAAATATCTTGAATCAAAACATGGAGAAAAGATGATCAAAATTTTGAAAGTGAAAAAAATTAAAAAGAAAAAAAAAATTACGAAAGATAATTTAAGTAACAATAGCGTTAAGAGTTTAGCTAGTCAGAACTCATTCACCGATCATACTAGCTCCGAAAAAAACTTTTTCGTCTCCCCACTTGATAAGCAGGAGGATGTGGTGTACCGCGCGGGTAGCGATATCAGTGCTGGAAATAATGAGGACGCCACTCCACCATATGTAGAGATGATTCCATCTTACCACCATGTGGAGGAACTGAACATGGAACAGGATCAGGAACAGGACAAATTCGAACCTACTGCTCCGTTAGAAGAACACATGATCGATTTTGTTCAAAGTGCACAGAACATTGAGGAGGTGCACGAGGATAAGGTAGGAGCAGTTGACGAAGAGGAGAAGGAGGTGAAGGCCGCTCTACTAGGAGTAGTAGACCCCTCGGATGGTGAAATGAGTCCGGGAGATTCTCCACTTTCGGCCCAAACGGATGGCGGCCATGCAAATGAGGGAGATGGTTGGATTCACGGAGAAAATTATCACGATGAAGGAGAAAATCTCCACGTGTATCAAACAAAAATTGAAGACAACGCGGAAGATGCTAATGTAGGAATGGACAACGAGGAAAATGCTAATGTAGGAATGGACAACGAGGAAAATGCTAATATAGAAAAGGAAAACGAGGAAAATGTTAATGTAGGAATGGACAACGAGGAAAATGCTAATGTAGGAATGGACAACGAGGAAAATGCTAATGTAGGAATAGACAACGAGGAAAATGCTAATATAGAAAAGGAAAACGAGGAAAATGCTAATGTAGGAATGGACAACGAGGAAAATGCTAATGTAGGAATGGACAACGAGGAAAATGCTAATGTAGGAATAGACAACGAGGAAAATGCTAATATAGAAAAGGAAAACGAGGAAAATGCTAATGTAGGAATGGACAACGAGGAAAATGCTAATGTAGGAATAGACAACGAGGAAAATGCTAATGTAGGAATAGACAACGAGGAAGATGGAATGGGTTACCCAGATGACAGAGACCAAACGGAGGAACCATCGCAAACTAATCATATTGATCAGGATGTAACCACGTTTTTGAATGTCCAGGCGGAGGGGGAGGACGAGTGGGCTTCGGCCATGAGCCAGGGGGTAGATCCCTCTGTGCAGTTGGAGGAAAAGGAAGAAAGTCACATGGAAAAAACGGAGCAGGATAATCTGGCGCTACAGGAGAGTGCAAATGAAGAGGGAGGCGCCATCAACGATGAACTTCCGCAGGAGGAGAATGAGCCGATGAATGGAGAGGCGGATGGAGGAAAAGCAGAAGACGAACCTCTTCCACAGCAGGAGGACGAGGGTGTCGCAATCGAAATGGTAGAACCTGCAAAGGAAGATATACCAACGGAGGAACCCATAAAAGAGGAACTACCAATTGATGAACCTGCAAAGGAAGATATACCAACGGAGGAACCCATAAAAGAGGAGCTACCAATTGATGAACCTGCAAAGGAAGATATACCAACGGAGGAACCCACAAAAGAGGAACTACCAATTGATGAACCTGCAAAGGAAGATATACCAACGGAGGAACCCACAAAAGAGGAACTACCAATTGAAGAACCCGCAAAGGAAGATATACCAACGGAGGAACCCACAAAAGAGGAACTACCAATTGATGAACCTGCAAAGGAAGATATACCAACGGAGGAACCCACAAAAGAGGAACTACCAATTGAAGAACCCGCAAAGGAAGATATACCAACGGAGGAACCCATAAAAGAGGAACTACCAATTGAAGTACCCTCACAGGAAGGTGTACCAACGGAGGAACCCATAAAAGAGGAACTACCAATTGAAGTACCCTCACAGGAAGGTGTACCAACGGAGGAACCCACAAAAGAAGAACAAACGGAGAGCAAGAGATTCGGATTAGGAAAACCCTGGAAGAGAAAAAAGAACAAGAACAAGGATTCGAAAGAAAAATGAAAGCTTCCATGTGAGAGGGGTGGGAATGTGGAAAGGGTATATATACTTACCGCTTTCTCTACGTAGTAGGTTTATCTATGTGAATGCCTTCATGTGCTTATGCGTTTGAGGAAGGAAAGGAAGCATCCATTTTCAGGGTGCGGACCAAATCTTACATTTTTTTTTTTTTTTTTTAACACCACATTTTTTGCATGTCCCCACAAATGGTTCATCCAGACATGCCTGTTTTATATGTGCATGTTAAGTAGTGACAAAGCTATTTACATGCCCCCTTGTACGCAACTTTTTTTTTATAAGATACAAAGTTGCTAATAATTAAAACATGCAAACTTGTTCTTTCTCTTTTTGTAACAATTTTATAACCCTCTTTTAATTTTCAACATCCAAATAAAATTATGAAGTTCTCAATTTTATTTACGCGAAAAAAATGCAGTACACATTTTTTTTTGTTATGTTTTTTTTCGCACGGTTAAGGGGATTGGACGCACAAAATTATATCCGCATCTGTCATTTGCCCTTAAAAAAAAAAAGAAAAAAAAATTAAATAAAATAAAATAAAAAATGTTAAGCCCATCATGTGAAACGAATTTCGACCCAAAGGGGGGCGGGCACATCGATCAAGCTGACTGCTTCACATTTTTCTTTCCCTTAAAAATGGACAATTTTTTCGCAAAAAAAAAATAATTGCTTCAAAATTGGGGATTCGAAAAAAAAAGACAAAGGTGAATTAAAAACTGGCAATTCAGATCTCCAAATTGTGCAAATCCTTTTTTTTTTTTTTTATTATTATATACATAAATGTGTTAATTTTTCATACATTTATGTATATATATATATATAAAAAAAAAAAAAAAAAAAAAAAAAGAGCTATTCCTCCTCAGCATTTATTCTTCCATTTAAATATAATTTTTTTTTTTTTTTTTTTTTTTTTTTTTTTTGTAATCACTTGTTTACACAAAAATACAACATACAAGAATTTGTAAAACGCGGCAAGGTTTCCAAAGGAATGCTTACTGATTTTCCTTAGGAGCATAGTTCCATTTGTGCGCACATCACATGTGCAGATGTGCACACAGACAAGCAAACCAATACAAAGCAACACAAATCGAAACACACGGATATACACTTGTACACACATGTACGAATGTGCAATTGGAACGTACTACTCAACAACGAGGGGTACGCACAAATTAAAAGCATTCATAAACGGATATTCACGCAAATTCCTACGTTAAACCAAACACATAGAAGGCGCTTTTCGAGGACGAATTCCCTCCGCCAGGTAGTTCTTCCGCCTGCGTATGTCGTACATGTGCGCATATGCATATGTATACAAACCAAACGTGTGATGCCATTTTTGTTCAAATTCTTCACTCATTTTTTTTCTCCTTTTTTTTTTTTTTAAATTGCAATAGGAAAAACACCAGGGGAAGAAGAAAAGACAAAAGAAAAAATCAACTCTTTTATATACGTTTCAATTTTAAAACAAATTAACACGTTGGAGGTGCTTTTCTTTTTTTTTTTTTTTTTTTTTTTTTCCAATAATGGCGCTCATATTTAAGAACATACCAAACTTTAGCTTGCGGTTTTTATCGATGGTTGCAGGTAAAAGGAGCTTCATCGATTCGTCGTTTAGTCGCGTCTGCCTTTTTCCACTTTCCCCCCCATTTGACAGTTTGCCCCATCCACTGCTCCCCTCTCTGCAGGCTCGCTCATGATTACCGGAGGCATACTGAATGTTTTCAACCTCTTCCAAACTGTCATCAATCTGTACATCATATGCTCAGGCGTTCTCTTAATCCTATGTGATGTGAAGACATTCAATTTTTACCGACACATACAATTCTTATTCACAGTAGTTGGCAGAAGCCTATACATGCTCATAATAGGCTCCATCCTGATCAACAAGGGTTTTTTCAGCTTGCTTATAGGAATTAGTATCATTGTAATTTCCTTTTTGTATGTAACCCTGGGTTATTTTAACGGAATCCCCATACCTCTCTTGGACAAGAATAATCACATCGGAAGTTTTCCCGATCAGAAGAACAACATCCAAAGTACTTGCTCTATGGAGACAAGGGATGGCTTCAATTAACATATGAAGATTATCTACACCAGGAAGGATGGAAAGGAAAAAAAAAGAAATGAGCAGGATATTTATTCGCAATGTTAAGCGAAGGCGTGTGAATGGGGGAGCGTTATAATGTGGCTCATGACGAATGTGATATTATTTTTTTATTTTTTCATTTTATTTTTTTATTTTTTTCTGTCTTTTGTCCCGTCGCTGCGTCAACAAAAAAAAAAATACAAATTCCGTTCCCTCCGTTTGGATGGGACTTACCTTCATGTGTATTGAAAAGAAGGTACTTTAATTTTTTTTTTGTGTCCATGCAATAGTAAATATTCTTTTTCTTTTTATAAAACGCAGCTAGATATCCACCTTGTTCAAAATGTACATTCGTAAAAAGCAGTCTCATTCGTAGCCATTCGGTATGCCCACATGTGTTAATCCCGTTCGCACTTTTCTTCCCAACTGATGTACCACTGGTGCACACACGAACTGACAGATGCCACTCCACATTTGCTTATAAAAAATATATATATATATATATATTCCTTTCACCCAAAGTGGGCGGGATATGTGCATTTTTACTGCATCCCTTTTATCCTACAGAAGGGTTCTACATGCACATCGTTATGCGGAAAAATAGATACATTTTTATTTTCCTACTTATGGTACAGGGTGAGCACATATGATATACATTTTAATTTTTATTTTTGCGTTCGTTCGCTCGTGCATTTTCGCCTACTTTGCGTTAAAAAAATGGGGAGCGAAGGCGGAAATTTGGGCAAACCCGCACGAGCATGGGTGGGTTGAAAAAACGCAAAAGAAGATTTAAAAAAAAAAATAAACAGGAGATAAAAAAAAAAAAAAAAAGTGGACAATGGTTTCCTATCGGTTGTGGTGGGGGGAGATAATTAAAAAGGTAAACGATGTGCAACAACGAGGAAGTTTTCCTACAGTTATTATGCAACTTTAAAAGTTTATGGTTGCTCCTTGAATACGTTTTTTCTCCCTTTCATCCCGGTGCTTCTCCTGACGAGATCAAAAATTAGGGACGGAGAATTCCGACTTTTTCTCGTTGGCCTCGCACCAAGCTTTCGCGATGGTCCTCTTCATGTCACTGTCTCCCTCCTGGTACAGTTGCTTCATCATGTTCATGAGCATAGTGGAAGGTTCGGCCTGCTCGTCCATCTTGGGAGCACGTATTTTAGACATGGGGGATTCCTTGAAGTGTAAATTGCTCCAATATTTCTGGTCCTGTTTTATTAAGTACACATGGAGAGCATCTTTTTTAATTTTAAAGGAGCATTTACCTGGCACGATTTTTTCATGTAATTTTTTTACACAAAAACGATAATTTTTTTTGTTCACTTGGTGCATTTTAATTTCAAAACTTCTTTCGTCAAAGTCTGCACAGATTTTGTCCTTGTCAATATTATGTATATCTTTAACGGTTAAAAAAACCGTAACTTTATTTCCTTCCTGATTCCATGCGAAGGACTGAACAGAACTGTACGAAAGGTTACTATCATTTAGGGGTGTATTGTTTTCCGTTATTTTGTTTGGGGTTTGACTTTCTTCCAACTTCAACTTTGCTATTTCTATTGTTGTGTTTTCTATGCATCGTTTTATTTTTTCCTTCACATTTTCTCTCACTGCTAGGGTTAGCAATTTGTTCAGCTCGGCGATATCTTCGTTCAATACTGCTACTTGTGGACTCTCCATGAGGCTCTTTTCTATAGTACGTAAAACTGGGAAAGGGGGGGCAGTGGTGCTACAGGTGAAGGATGCGGTTAAGTGATGTGGTGACTAGCTCAACCCACATACGAAGGGGCGTATTTTTTTTTTTTTTTTTTTTTTTTTTCGTTGTGTCAGGAGAAGTACGTAACGCCGGCAGGGCGTAGATTTATGCAGTTCGTTCAGATGGAGTAAATTTATGTACGTACACTTGGAAGAATTAAAAATTACGTAGGTAAACTTTTTTTTTCCCTTATATATTTTACAATGCCCAAAATGGTTGCTTCACCATCGAATGACGTATTTTTCCTTTTTCCTTTGTCAGTTGTTTGTTGACACTTGGATTAAAAAAAAGAGTTGGCTTGTATATATTTTGGAGGGACGTAAATTCAGCAAAGGAATAAAGGCAACATGGATTTTTACAAAAGGAGAAAAAAAAAAAAAGAAAAAAAAAATGGAGCGGGGCTTCCAACATAAAAAAGTGCTTGTAAATTATATTTGTGCTTGGGCATATGCGCATAAATATAAATGTTTGCTGAGTGCATGTAGGAATGTGCCCCCGTCGTTCGGCTCCACATTCATTCGTGTTTTTCCTTTCATATTGTTTCTCACTTGCACTGATATGCATTATATATATATATATATATATATATATATATATATATATATATATATATATATATATATATGTGCTACATGTATGTGTTTAACATACGAATATGTGTATGGTTTTATATGATTTCCATTCTTTTATTTATTTATTTATTTATTCATTTTTATTTTATTTTATTTTTTGCCTACCTCCAGAGTAAGCCTAACCCTCAATGCGCCTTTAAAAATATTCGCCGTGAAACATCGCCTACAATGAAAATAAATGCTTCTTTCTTCAGCACACTCCCCCTTGGCGGATTTTCTGCAATGAATATGTTACAGGTGAAAGGATGAAGAGGGCTAGGTGTAAAGAGTAATTTTACTTAAGGGGATAATGAGAGCTACATATTTTCCCCCCTCCTAATTTTATTCTTCATTTTTATCCTATCCCCAATTAAAAATTATTTAACCCCCCCCCCCCCTGCGTGGCGCCATTTTATTTATACGCATGTCCCCGTATATGACACATCTATGAATACGAAGGTGTGTGTACACATAAGGTGAGTTAGCCCTTTTGAATGGGATCAAATAAAAAAGATCGAAAAGGTAGCTTTTGTAACGGTCTACACCATTTTAACATTTTAAATGGAAGTCTTTTCGGTCGGATCACTTTTCTATTTTGCAACGAAGAGGAAAAAACTGCCGAAGAATTTTTCTTTTCCCCTTTTTAAGTACCCACATGGTGGGTACGTGCCTTAGTATATTCCGTCATGTAGATGTACTTATCTCACAGGGGTGACTCGGTGGGAGACCCCTTCTTATTATATATTACCATAATTCACCGTCATACAGAGGGGAACGTAGAAATGTGATTGCATCCCCTTTGTAGAGGGCCCCAACAATTATACTGCACGGAGGGTCATGTTTCCTTTTCTAAAAAAATGGGGCTCACTTTTCCTACATGGTTCATGTTCATGGGGTGTGTGTTCCAAAAGGGGCAAAAAAAAAAAAAAAGAGAAAGAGGGATGCCGCGTATGGAATACTAGGTGATGGCTACGGAAATTATTTACCGACCTACTGGAGGGACAATTCTCCATTTGAAAGAAAAAATTCAAACCATTGGCGGGAAAAATTAATTGAAATTTTTTAGGCCATTGCTTGGTAGGCCTTTCTAATAGGACACTGTTAGGCGACCCCCGAAGCAACTAATGCGCAATGGCAACTGCGAAAAAAAAAAAAAAAAAAAAAAAAAAAAATCTATCATAGAGGAATCACTACGTAATAATATGAACAGACACAAAATGTACGAAAAATTTGCCTATCTAGCAGGTATATAACCCTCTGTATAAAACCAATCAACGATGTACAATCATTAAGGATGCGTGTTCTATATCTGCATGTATGCTCACATCTGGATGGGATAAACTGTGCTAATGCCTCTAACCCGTTGAAATTTATCACTTTTCTGAAGCAGTGCTTTTCCCTTTAACTCTTTTTGTTAAGCTTTTTTTCTTGTCAAGTTGTAGTGATTTCTGTTTAGACAAGGAGGGTAATTTTTTAAACTCGACAGAGGTAGACAATCCCTTGTGGGGGGTTAAAGATTTAGTTTGGACCATCATAGTTGAGGGTTCATTTTTCTTTCTTTCTGTAAAGTTCTTTTCCGTGTTACTTGTGATGGATGTTTTTTTTTTCAAATTATACGATTTTGATAGGGACAATTTTTTAATTAACTTTGGTCCTATGTTTTCGCTGGTAGATGTGGAGGTACTCGTTTGTTTTATTTCCCCTAGTGGTGCATGTTGCATTTTATTTGCTTTCCCGCAAGTGGGTTGTTCTGTCTGTGTGTTGTTGGATTTGGATTCCCTCTTTTTCAGGGAAAACACGTTAATAGTTCTAGATGTAAACGAGTGTTTCTTATGCAGCTTTGGCCCATTTCCAGATTGATCATTCGTCCTACTCATCCTGCTAATAGAATCATTCTCCACAATGGGAAGTAACTCCTTCGCCGCACTGATCTGTGCATGGCTAGAATAGTTTTTTTTTCCAACAAAGACTGAATGATTTGTGCTAATTTTCCTTTTGGGGGTTATGTCAGGAGGTGCATTTTTTGTAGAAATTTCCTTCTTCGTTGTTATGTCCCCTCGGATAAAATCTACCAGATGTTTAAGCTTACCCATTTCGACACTTAAAAAAATGTAAATATTTTTTTTTTTCAAAATTTTGATTAAATGTGGTTTGAATAATGAGTAAACAAATTTTTCTCTCGTGGTGCACCGATCACTATGGCAGAGATAGAAACAAGTATACGTGTCAGATGTTTTGTAAAGGACATAAAGAATATGTAGGTCCTTTGTTAGATGAAGAAATGTTTCGATCGTTTCTATTTTCTCAAAACGGCTAGTCAGTTTGTATTTGTTAACATCTATGGTGAGCAAAACGATACAAGTGTTATTTTCCTTGGCGAGCAAATCGAGATGCTTAGACAGATCATCACCTTCCTCATTTAAGCCTTCACAACATTGCTTCATTTGCTCATTTAGAAAATAGTAATTGTGCAGAAAATTCGTAACACTTAAATGGGGAAATACATTCCCTTTACATATTTGCGTCGTGCTAACTGGGGTTAAACAGTTGTTCAGACTGGCCTTTATGCATTTTTCCAGCTCCTCCAAATTGTGTACTTCCTCCATTGCCACTTCCCTCTCATCCTCCACATAATGAAGGAGGTTATTTTTTAAAGTGCAATAAATTAACCTATTCATCTGTGTCACCTGGCTGTACTTTTTATCGCAGTCAACGTTTTCAGTAGATTCTTTTTGCTTTCTCAATTCGGTTGCTACTGATTTATCGGGGAACCATAGGATAAGGATCCATTTATATTTAGCTGTAAATATTGCAGCGTTGTAGAGTATGAAAACAAGGTCGTCATTTAATAGGCCTTTTATACTTTCCAAATCGTCGGTCGGATTTTCCTTCTGTTCTGTGTACCCTTCCAATGTGAATTGAACTGATGACGGGGGGTGGGGGTGTGGGAGGGAGAGGAAGGAAGTTGACATAACATGATTGTTCGCGTGGAGAGGAGAGCATTTTAAGACGAGCTCATTTGCGAAGAACTGATCAAACACACATGGCCATTGCTAGATGGAGTAGATACCCATTTTGCACCTCCCCATGCCGAGATGGGCTCGTATTATTCTCCCTGACAACTGTTATGCATGTGCAAGAGCAACTGAGATCCTCACTCATTCTCAGCACCACCATTCTGTCATTTCGCTCATAATCTGTTTCATTACATTTTTTGTTTAGCGAAATGAGGATACATCGCTTGTTGCTCTTTTGCTTATTGCATAGGGCTATTTCCTGTCTGAGGGAGGGGCTTAAACTTGCCTTCATTTTTTCTTTTGAAAAGGGGTTTTAAGACAATTGCGTTTTTTTTTTTTTTTCTGACTTGGTTACTTTGCATGTACTTCACGGCAAAAATGATGAGAATTTTTAGTATAACATTTGAAGGAATTTTTCTTTTGGAAAGCACGAAATTGTTTTATCTGAGAAAATAACCAAGGATGTTACTCCTATGCGAGCAGTATTCGGGGAGAAATGAACTTTCCCCGTTCTACATGTCCAATTTTATTTTTACTTTTTTGCGCAGTGTGTGCAACAGGTATAATCCGGACGGGGAGAAGGAAACAGCCAAAGCATTGCCAAAAAAAAAAAAAAAAAAAAAAAAAAAAAAAAAAAAAAAAGACCATAAATATTTGGCTATATTAGCACCAATTTAAATTTAACCTACCAAGGATATATGACACTTGTATCCAGACATGGTGAACAGAATTAATTTTTGCGGGGTGATGCCTCAGGGGAGAAATTTTCAAAAGAGTGGGTGTAACTGCATGAAGTAGCGAATTAAATGTATACATTTAGATATAGGACATGTGCTCACGTTGGAGAAATGATAATTTGCCTTACAAGTTGGAATGGAAAATGTGGCGGTACTGCATTTTTTCCTTGCAGCTTTTCGAACAAGTGTTCGTCCTACTGTTGTCGTTAATTCGTTATTGCGAGGAATTTTATGATTATCCATTTGGCGATGCGTGAGTAAATGAGGGCATCGTAGGTTGAACTGCACTGAGAAGTGGCCTGCTTTACTTTGTCACTGCCCTCCCCTGCCCTTACTTTATTTTCCCCCTTCAACCGAACCAGTGTCCCCACACTGACTCCTCAAAATAACGTCGCCATGAGTGAAGTTGTACATTTTTAATTCGAATTCCTATGATATCCATTTTAAAATTTAGAAAAAAAAAAAAAAAAAAAAAAAAAGGCAAACCCGCGTACTTGAAAACGGAGCTTTTAACATTAAGGCACAGTGGAAAAGTAAAAAAGGGAAGGGAGAAATATATTCTGAAAAAGGGGTAAAGAAAAATTCGAGCGCATATTAAGTCGTAAAACCTTTTGCCAGTCTGCTTAGCTGATATGGAAGTAGGGAACAGTATTCCATAATCTGTCGTTCATATGACACTCACCGCGTGAGGCGTATGTTTTCAATTTGTTATAGTTATATACCAACCGCCAAAACTAGCGTGGAAGTGTTTTTTTTTTTTTTCTTTCCTTCCCCTGGGGGTGAAAAAAAAAAAAAAAAAAAAACATGAATCTGCGTGTCCTCCGGGACAGTATACTGAATTCACCGATGCGTTTCCGTGTGAGGAGAGAAAGCCTTCCATAGTAATGAAAATAAGAGAGAAGGCTGTTGATCCCAATTGGGGGACGAAAACTTGAAGGAAAAGTTAAAAGATAAAGCAGTGTACTTACGAAACTCTACGTGAAGCAGGCTAAAAATGGCTAAGGATGATTTCAGGAAAAGGAGAAAAAAAAGTGATAGTAGTATGGAACAGAATAGCAGAAGAAAGAGGGGAAAAGAAGGGAGAGGGAAGTCCCCATTTGCCTCTAGTGATGATGATAGAAATGAAGGGGAAAGGACAAAAAGGAAAACCATAAGGAGTAGGTACTCCTCCTATGAATCGGAAGAAGGGGAAAGGAAAATTACAACATCACATGAAAAAAGTAGAGGATACAAAAAAAGCAAAAGGATAAATCAAGGGAAAAAATCTTCACACAGTTCGGATGAATATTACACCAGTAGCAGTGTTGCATCTTCGCCAAGAAGAGAGATATCCACTTCGGAAGGAAGGAAGAAGGAAAAAATGGACCATTCCAAGAGTGGGGAGGAATACAGTAGTGTTGATTCAGAGGACAAATCGTCCCAAGGGGGAAGCCCAAGCACCCCCAGTTTGAGCAGCGGAAGGACGTCGGTCAGTATTGGGAGAGGCTGTAGCACAAAAAAGGGGAGAAATAAATCGAAGAGCGCTTCTTCAGAGAATTCTGATGAATGTTGGACCCATGCGAAAAGAAGGAGACTAATAAGGGATGGAGATGGAGGAGCCAAAAGGGTCATGCGTGCAAAGCATAAGCACAAATCAGGGGATGATGAAAACCAGGGAAAGGAACTTGAGAGAAAAAAAATGAAAAAGGGAAACAGGAAAAGGGAACGACATCATAGCAGCAGCAGTGGCGACAGCAACAGTAACAGTAACAGTACTAGTACCAGCGGAAGATCGGAGGTGAAGAAAAGAATTCGACCTAATGAGGGGCGAAGCGATAAGAGAGAAAATAGGAGAAGCGAGCCCGCTAGCTCGGAGGACACTGACGTGGGGCGAAAAATGTCCAAGCGTGGCGAAACTAAAAACTCAGGGAGGAATAAAAAGAGGGATGGGAAGGACCATATGTCTCATGCGAGAAAGGAAAGACAAGATGATAGGAATCCCAAGAGGGGGAAAAGAAGAAAAGATGAACGGTCGGAATCATCCAGCTTGGGAAGCGTACGAGGTGGGGAAAGTGAGGATTCGTCACCACGTCAAAGAAAACGCGATGCTTCAGCGGGGTCAGATAAATCGAGAGAAAGTCGTCACTCCGGGGATGGGACTAGCAGCAGCGGAGGATCCTCGAACAGGAGGAGAAGGAGGAGGGGGAAAGGCACTAGTAGCAGCGACAATAGCGAAAGCAGTGGTAGCAGCGAAAGTGGTGATCGCAGGTCTGATGAAGGGAAGAAACGGAAAAAAGGGACCAAACCGGGTCGTAGGAAGTCTCGCGAGGAGGAGAAACAGCACCAAACAGAAGAGGCGTATGATCCTTACGCGGAGGATCAGAACGGAAACCTCGAAATTAACGAAGAGCTAATCGAATACGCCAAGCAGAAAATCGCCAACGTGACGACTGAGGATATAGGAAAGGCAGGAGGAGTGTACATTCCTCCATTTAAATTGGAGAGGTTGAAGAAGGAAGTAACGAATAAGAAAAGTGCACTCTACCAGAAGCAGGAATGGTTGAAATTAAAGAAGAAAATTAATAACATAGTGAATAAGGTGAATGTAGATAATATAGGAGATGTATGTTACGAATTATTTGAATGTAATTTAATCAGAGGGAAGGGTATATTCAGTCGTGCACTGATCCATGCGCAGCTAAGTTCTCCTGCATTTACTCACGTTTTTGCAGCTTTGTTATGTATTATCAATTCGAAGTTTCCAACCATAGGCTTACTTACCATACAGAGAATTATTCTCCATTTTAGAAGATCTTACAAAAGAAACGATAAAATTGTCTGTATGAACAGCGTAAAATTTATTGCACATATGATTAACCAGAGAGTTATTCACGAAATTGTTGGTCTTCAATTATGCTCTATACTTTTGCAAAATATAACGAATGACTCTGTACAAGTGTGTACGTACTTTTTAGCAGAGGTTGGTGAATTATATATGAACATATGTCGAAAAGGTATCGATATTATTTTCGATAGACTAAAGGATATTATACAAGAAGGGAAGATTAACATAAAAACGCAATACGATATTGAGAAGCTGTGGACTTATAGGAAAAATTATTTTCGTGATTTTCCTACGATCCTTGAAGATTTAGATCTCATTGATGAAGACGAGAAAATCGTACACGAAATCGATCTTCTGGATGAGAGTTTTGAGAACCAGGAGGAGTTGAATATCTTTAGGGAAGTGACCCCCGAGCAGTACGAGGAGGAGAATATCGAGTGGGAAAATATTGCCAATGAGTTGCTTCACGGAGATGCCTCTGGCGGGAGAAGGAAGGGAAGGAACGCAAGCGATCAAAGCGACGAATGTGATCAGAGGGATGAATCTGATCGAAGTGACGAAATTGACGGTGCTAGTGCTGGTAGTGACGAGAGCAGCACGGATTCGGAGAACGACCATCCCCAGGCACGCGAACACAGTGATATCAGTGATGGAAAAAGTGGCCGCGATGATGAGGAGGAGGAGGACGATGACCAGGCCAAACAGGAAATAACAGATATGACAGAACAGTACCTTATCAATCTCAGGAAGAACGTTTACCTCTCCATCATGTCTTCTCTGAGTTTCGAAGAATGTGTCCACAAGTTACTAAAACTGAACATAAAAAAAGGATACGAAATAGAAATTTGCAATATGCTTATTGACTGTTGTTGCATGGAAAAGACATTCCAAAAATTCTATGCCCTCCAGGCAGAGAGGTTATGTAAGCTCAAAATTATCTATCAGGAAAATTTTCAAAAGTGCTTTCAAAATTCGTATAATACTGCCCATAGATTGGAGACAGCCAAATTAAGGAACTGTGCAAAATTATTTGCTCATTTGTTATACACTGATTCAGTATCATGGAGCATTTTTCTCAACATCAAATTGTCTGAAGAAGACACTACATCGTCCACTAGAATTTTCCTCAAAATTTTGTTGCAAGAATTAACTAACAATTTAGGCATGCAGGCATTTTATCATAAAATTAATCACCCCGCCATTTCTCCCTTCATGAGTGGGTTATTCCCCACAGACAATGCTCAGGATATACGTTTTTGTGTGAATTTTTTCACAGCCATTGGCTTAGGCGCCCTCACCACTTCGATGCGTAAGTTACTTCAGGGATAACCTGCTGCGCATTGAAGGAGATGTGCATTTATATATATACATATATATATATGTACGTTGAAACAGTTTCGTCATTCGTAGGTACACGCTTCGCATCTGCTCTAAATTGGCACTACACACTTTCGACCACCCAAGTTACGAAAAAACTTTGGTGGGGTTCCCCTGGGAAATTTGTCCTTGCCCTCCCACGTGGGACACCAACAACACGCAGAGCACTCGTTTTTAGTTGTCTTCCGCAACAACATCTTCACAAATTCTGAACCAATTTTTTGTTCTCTTAAGATACATTTGGCTTATGCCTTGAGACGATTAGGGATGCCGCCTGCATCTGCGTGAGGGAATATCCCCATGGATATAAGTCGTATGATATATAAACTGAGGGGGCACATTTTATACCTACAATGATGATTACGCAATACATAGATCGAACCATAACACACATTTCAAAAGTTCATTTTTCATTTTCACTCCGTGCACTTACCATCAGGGCGTATTTATACGCCAAGTTCTCCAGGGCAGCATTCACTGCGGAAATTCGCGAAAAGAGGGCTTCATTTTTTTGTTCAATTTGGTGCAACCGTTCCAGGTGTAGCTCCGCTTCTGGGGGAAGTCAAGCGGGGTTAGAAAGAAAGAGAAATTAATAAAAAAATATAACAAAACAGAACAAAATAATCATAAGGATGGTAAGAAGTGGTTCGCATTGATGGACACGCGCTCGCCCGGAGGAATATCCACCACAGATAGGCAGGTAGGTAGGTCGATAGGCGTACACATTCTTACCCGTCATCTTATAACTGTTTATATTTTCTTTTAATTGCATAATTTTCTGAACTTGTTGACTGTAAGTTTTCATGAAATCCAGATGGGACAAAATGATGTTCCGCTTGTACTCGAAGGTATTGTACACATCGAGGATGTTGTTGCTGTGGATGTAGATGTAGAAGTCGTTGTCTAAGTGGGAGGGGAGCGAGAGCAGGATGAAGTGAAACTGTCGAGATAGAGTCCAATTCGTAATAAGTTTCTCCACAGGATAAATAACCGAGGGGATAACACAAAAAAGAGGCATGGAAGTAATGCTCACTTATCTCCTTTTTTTTTTTTTTTTTTTTTTTTCTGTCCCCCATTTTAAGCATTACATTGAGCATAAATGTCGTGGAGAAACTCCTTTGCGATCTGATGGAGAATCAACTTGATGGTGCAAATGTGGACGGCTACGCTGTTTTTGTGTCCATGCTTTTTAATCAGTTCTACGATCTCTTCCTTGTGCGTGCCCAGGAGGTCTTCGAGCGGCGAGAAAAAAAAAAAAAAAAAAAAAAAAAAAAAAAAAAAAAAAAAATTTATATATAACATTAACGCGCCTTATGCGCATGCAATATAATGAGATTTTCCCAAGAATAAACGTAAGCATAGGGATAGGTATCCTAACCCGTCGATACATTTTCCAAACGGGACTTGATTTCATTGTAGTCTTCTTCATCTTCTCTGTTTGGTTCTGCGTCTGCTTCGTTACATTCATGATCACTATGGTGATCACCATGGTCGTCATCAAAACTAACAATAGATTTATTAAGATAGTCTTCTTTACCTCCGACGGTTTTTACGCCACTACCAAATGATGTTCCATCTTTACGAAGCCCTTTTGTGTCGCTTTCTTTTTCGTAAAATTTTATGCTACCTATAGCTTGTTCTATTTTGTTCATCCTATTTGTGAGATTTTCTAAAAGTTTTTTTTTTTCTGCACAATTTAACTTCATTTTGGGGGAGGATAGCAAGAGAACCTATATTTTCGTTTCTGTGTGGGGTATTATAAATTCAGAGGGGATCTTACCAATGTCACTTAGGCAAAGGAATCATCTTTTTTTTTTTTTTTTTTCTTACGCTCACGCGATAAGTATGGGCTCACAAATTGTTTCTACAGACATGCACACATGTGTATGTATCGGATATGTAAAAAATAAACTATTCTGTATTTTGTTTGTCGATATTTCCTCACAGTGGTGACGGTTAAAACAAAAATATCATTTGTCACTCCTGCTTATTTCCCACGGGGTTCTCCCTTAGCACCACGCATGCATGTGCGTACACACCTGTAGTGCATGCACTATATAGGAACAGGCACAGGAAGCCACCCGAGAGGAATGCAGAAAGTTGCAAGGGAAATCACGAATGCGGAGAAATCTCAAATTTCTTTTTGTTATCAATTCGTTTTATATATCCCCTAAAAGAAAAAGTGTTATGCTGTAAGAAGAATGCCACATTTGTGGTGCAACGCGGACGTGACGCTTAGGCAGAGCACGCGGGGGGAATAAGAGCAAAAGAAAAAAAAAAAAAAAAAAAAAAATTCAATAAAAAAAAAAATAATAAAATAAATAAAATTATATAAAATAATGTTGAAAAAAAAAAATTAATGATGTTAGCACAATGGGACAACATTCACTCTGCACACGTTTTGTGCCATTTTGTTTCATCAGCTTGAATGGTCCCTTTGAAGGATTGCAATTTTGCAACTTGGCCGTTTTCTCACAGCGTAACCTTGTCACATTGTAACCTTGTCACATTGTAACATTGTCACATTGTAACATTGTCACAGTGTAGCTTTGTCATCGCGCAGTTTTGTAACCCTTGTTCGTGCCGCTAAGCATACACGTTTTTAAGCTCTTACGCACTCGCGCCTTCGTCTGACACACTCCTCTTCTTGCGCGCAGATTTGCAAGAGGGACCACTGCGAGACAAAAACTGCTCTTTCGGGTCGGTAAGAAAAATTCCCTTGAAGGTAGTTGGCAATCCTCCACATTAATCATACGGGATTCCACGTGTCTGTAGGAGCAAACGTGTGGTTCAGAAGAGGGCGAAGCTACAAAGAGGCAAATAGGAACAGCACATATGTAACTGGACAGGAATAAGCGCAATATAGTGTATCTGCTAATTGCTAAACTGCGGGGCCCCGTTTGGGCTGACTTTGCGAAATCGCCACGTGTGTAGCTCAAAAAAAAAAAAAAAAAAAAAAAAAAAAAAAAAAGAAAAGAAATGGCGGGAAGAAGCCCCCCCCTAAAAAAAAAAAAATTAAGAGGAAGCGAGGAGGCCCACTTTATAGGAAGAAGGCAAAATGAAGCCAATTCGATGGAGACAAATATTCTAGTAACACAAAATAAAGAAAAGGGGGAATTGGAAAAATACACATGTGGAAAGGTTTGGCTGTACAGTAAAATAAATAACCTATATGCACGTTTTAACATGCTTAAGATGAGCATCCAGAGGGGTGACCACCGCGAAGAGAAGGGGAAGGTTACGACCATCACGAAGATGAGCAGAAAGAGAGGCGATGCGCAACGCTACATACATGAACAAAAAAATGTTAAAAAAAAAAAAAGGACATTCTCTGACATTTCGAATGAAAACAATGTAGACACAGAAAAGACGGAAGGAAGAAACCATCCAATGATGTTCCAACATTTAGAAATATTAAAATCTCTACTGTCTATTTACCAGTTTTACAGAACGGATGATAGTAGTGGGGACATGGGACTCCCCCCCGGGGGGGGCACACATGTTGCTGCTGTGTACAAGGTAACTGTGCCAAGGGAGGAAAAAACTGGCGCAGAAAATGACAAAATTCAAAATGGCAGCATTAAAAATGGGCTCATACAAAAATACAATTTTCAGGAAAATGAAAAATACAACAAAAGTCTGAGTGACATTTTCTCCTCCATCGTAAATGACAAGTGTGGATTCTTCTTTATATTCAATGCCATATTTTTTACAAACTTAAAAAACTTTTATTATTTTGTAGACATAATAAACGTTTTAAACTGTTTGGGGAATGGAAGGAGCTTCACCAAGGGAGGTAGACCTATCGAGAAAGACATTTTAATATATGAACAAATTGCCTCATTCGTGGAAAATTGCTACTGCTGTTTCGTGGATGAAGTAGATAATGGGTGCAACTGCTTCTCCTTCGATCAGGGCTATCCAAGTGGGAATAGTACAAAATTAATGCATACAAGGAAAATTAACACAGATAAGGTGGAAAAGATAAAAAATAAATTAAAGGAACTTAAGAGGGAGAAATCGAACGAAGAATTGTTATTCCTCTCTATGAATGAATGCAATAAAAAAATATTCCAACAGTTTAGTAAAATTCCAGATTTGTTTTCCGATATGACAGAGATTAGTGAATATAGCAGGAGTGATCCTTCCAAGGGGAAGTACTCCCTAAGTGACTATGCCCCGACCGAAATTCTTCACGCACAGAGCAACAATGACTTAAGCAGAAGCAGCCTAGAAAGGAAAAACACTATTTTACTGTACAACCAAAGTGATTACGCTAAAGCAGGAACATACGAAGATTCAAGAAGTGGTAGTCTACACATTTTGAAAAACTCCCTTTCGATAATGTCAGAGAGTCATCCATCTGGAGAGGATTTCCAGGAAAACAACTCGCACAGCCCCGCCAAGAGGGACACCGTGCCCAAGGGGGAAATGCCATTCGTGGGTGACTACCCCAATGAACAAAGTAACAAACTGATTAACTCAAATGAACATACGAAAAAGGGATACATAAAGAATTTTTTTTTAAACTTGTTTAAAAATGGGCAGACAGACAAACATACAGAGGGATCTGCTCTTCCTGCTGCGGACGAAAGGAACATTTCTCCTGAAGGGGAACTACCCAAATTGAACCTCAATGATAAGATCCCAGACGGGATAAATGGAAATGACACAGAACGTGACAACGAAAGGGATATGTCAGAAATTAATCATCTCCTTCCAATTGGGGAGCCAGAAGAGGGTATTCCTCATGTGGAAAGCAACACAGGGGGTGCATGGGAAAACCATCCAGAGAGGGATGAAGAGAAAAGTGATGAAGCCGAAAGTAGCGAATCCATATCTGACGAAGGGGAGGCACAACAGTCTGATGACAGGCACTTAAAAGGGGGATGCTCCACGGTTAAAGAACCAAGCGAGGTGGCATCGCCGAGCGAGCACTCTGGAGAACAAAGATGGGCAAGCTCTTCTCTGTCCATGTCATCTGCAGAAGAGGAGCAAAGTAAAAGCGAGAGCGCGAATAGTGAACTGGAAGAAGTAGAACCCCTCAGTGATGACAAACGAGAGGAGGATCCAAAGACCTGTCCTGGCATGACGGAAGAGAGGGACATTCAACAGAATGACGGAAAGGAGAATAACCATCAACTATGTGTCGGTGATAATGGAGAAGGAGCGACGGAGGAGAGTTCCCCAGAAGAAATTCCATTGCTCCCTTCGCAGACAGAAGTGAATCAAGTGAACAAAACGGAGAATCACAATGATGAAGAAGTGGAAGAAGTGGAAGAAGCGGAAGAAGCGGCACTGGGGGGCGACTCCCAGGAAGAGGACCCACTCGAATGTAACGAAATGGAGGAAAATACAATTAAAGGAAAAGCTATGGATGATGGTGAAAAGGAGTTTCACAAGTTTAAAGAAGAAGAGAGCAAACCAGAAATATTTTCACAATGTCTGGAGCAGAGTGGTGAAGTGCATAAATGCCAAGGTGAGAATGATAACAAATTAGTGGACATTGCAGAGAGTGAAATTTCCGCGGGCCAGATGCAAAACGGGGGAGGTGCAAATGAAGGAGATCAGTCGAATTGCAGTAACCCCAACGGGGAGGATGAAATCAGCGCGCAGAACGGAGTCGGATTTATTACCATAACAGGTGAGGGGGAAGGAACGATTGTTGTAGCAGGACAGGGAGAACAGGTGGTAGACTCCTCAGATAAGTTGGACGAATGTAAGAGCGAGCATGATGACGCAGAAAAGGAATGTGCTTGTGAATCTGACAAGGTGGAAGATCCCTCAAAGGAAGGAGAAGACGCGTCTAGTGAAGGAGAAGCCTCTTCAAAGGGGAAATTTTCATCTAAGGAGGAAGAAAAGGAGGAACAGGGCTTGGATGAGCCCCCACAAAAAATAGAGCGTACGGAGGAGGGGCAAAATGGAAATCTGAACGGTCAAGTGAGCCAATCGGAAAAGGAAGACAATGCGAACACCCCAGAGGGTGGCCACTCCATTCTTAGTGACGACGATAGTGACGACAGCGATAATGGTGACAGTGAGGAAGATGACGAAAAAGAGGAAGATGTAGAGAACGAAGAGGAAGAAGACGAATACAATGATGATGATGAAAACGATGAGCACGAAGATGATGAAGAAGAGGAGGAGGAAGAAGATGAAGATGACGATGATAACGATGACGACCAGATCGTTCATTTCCTCAAGTCGTCTAACAGAGGCAACCCGGACGGTGGGTGGTACGCGGAGTACCTAAGGAACATGCTACGCTGCGACAAAAAATGCACCGTGGAAAATCACGCCGAGGAGAAAGACCTGTTCCTCAGCAAGGTGAAAAAATTAAGTAATCTGGTAAAGTACAAAAAGTTTAAAGAAAAGTACACAAAAAAATGGGAAGAGAAAATAGCGCTATTCAAATGTAACAAGTTGAGAAGGGCATATAAAATATTTCTTGTGATCGTATTTTCCATCGTAAAAGAAATTAAAGAATTGAAAAAGGAGCTGAAAGATATGAGTCAATTTGTTTTTATCAATTCGGGGATCGAAAATTATTTAAACGAAAATAATATGTCAACGGTGAGAAAAAATAAGGAGAGCGGTGTAGGGGCAAACCGCTTCGACGATTACCACCTGGGCAGTGCCAATCTGATCAGCGGAAGTGACAATGTCATTAATAGCTTCTTCCTAATGAGGACATTCCAAAGTGAAGATTCCGAAAAGGATTTCAATGGAAAAAAAAAAAAAAAAAAAAAATACATTTCCTATGTCCCACTGGAGAATTATCACATCTTATTCCAATCGATAGAGGAAATATTCAATGAAAAAAATGTGCAAGAAAAATTAGCAAACATTTCATACTACATCGAACTGGACAAATATATTCCTCACTATTGCAGCTTATTTTTTCGCCAATTTAAAATAAAGAAGCAATTATTGTCGCACATACAGAGCTTATATAATAACTCAGTACCCACTGTTGAGTGTGTAAATATGTTCATCGCTTGTTTGAATAATAATTATTCAAATATACTTAAAAAAAAATTCGTTTTTCAATGCGAATTGAATAATAGCTACTTGGCTAAACTCCCCTGTGTATACTGTTGCGATGTTCAAATTGTGAGGCATGTAGATTTTTTAAAATTAAAAGAAACATGCCAAAGGATTATTAAACAGAAGAAAATTCACCAACTCTTTGTTGATCACCTTTCTTCGTCGTTACTAGATGAATCATATTTTATTGTACCATTTTTTACTTCCTATGGAAAATTTTTAATCGTTATCAAAAGTAGTAGGAGTGATAACCCAGAATATTCTTCAATGGATATTTTACAAAATAAAAACCTTCTCACATATGATATCCTTATTAACAGTTTTGTCTTCCCCAATGGAAGTAGCTTCCAAGCCATTGTTCACTTGTCTTATGTTTTTATAAACACTCTCCGTGATTTTTTCAAAACAAGGAATTCCGATGAGAATATCCCCGAGATTGCCTTCCTCAGTTTACCCCACTTGGACAAGCAGAAACTTCTGCACCACGAGATGGAGTCTTCCACTAACCGCGCGGACATCATCGTCAGTGTGTTATTCCTGCTCGAAGCCTTCTTCAAGTGAGTCAAACTCTATGCTTTTTTCCAGCTATTGCCGCGTTTGCACCCGTGAGATGTTGCGGCATATATCACCTGTGTATCTTTCCCTTCCCCCCCCCCCCCCCCCTCAGCAACACGAAGAAGATGAAGCCCCCCGCGCAATTCAACCAAGGATTACGCTTCCTCTACATTATCAGGCTACTCGAATTTTTCCACCAAAAAGGAAATCTGTGAAGGTAGCAAAAGGGGAAAGACAATTTCTGCCATCCATCTGCGTGTGCACTTTTTTTTTTTTTTTTTTTTTTTTTCACGTTCTTCGCCTTGGCACATTGTTAGGAAGTATTTTCCGAAAATCATTGCGTCATTTTTGCAACAACTATTTTGAAAGGAGGAAAATTACACAGGATTGGTAACTCTTACCTCCCTGCTGAAAAGTTAACCCACGTATGATCAACTTGTCTTCATTTTAAAATTTGTTAAGACGCGATGATAAATTTGGTTGAACAGGTACCCCCCACACACCCCTCCAGTTTATTTTTTGTGCGAATTTTTTCTGCGATAAGGAAAAAAGTTGCGGATGCTGCTCCGTTTCTATTCTCGTAGAGAAGCCAAAAAAGGTAAATCGTTTTGCTTGGTGGAAGTATTAAAAGGGGTTGTAAATCAGTACGTATTGAGAAATGACAAAAAAAAAAAATAAATAAATAAATGAAATTCATAAAATACATAAAAAAAAGGACGAAATCGAATGGAGTAGAATGGATGGGGACAAACATGGGATGAGTTGTGCCGCGTGTAACAAAACAAAAGGGGCTAAAATGATCAAATAATAACATGTCGTTGCCATGGAACAAAATTTTCTATCAAATGGGAGCAGAAAAAGCTCTTATTAAATGAAGTGGGTGCATGACAGAAAAGGGATGTGCGGCGTGTGTATAATACGACGCGCGAAAGACAAATGATATAATTGCGATGCGAGGAAAACGATTAGATGCCTACACCTGTGGTAGACAACGCAGGTGTCTGTGTGCGTATGTGGTGGTAAATGGGTGGACAGTGCAGCTCTGAATCGCACAACCACTAATTCATAATTTTAAAAGTGGCATATATGGGGAAGTGGTCACTGGGGTGATGCACATGCGTACATTTATAAGGAATAAAGCCCAGCAAAAATTTCATTATCTGAATTGGCCTGTACCCCTTCTGTATGGCTGTCTGTGGCACGAGAGTCTTCACATAGGAGTCGTTATTTACCAATATGTAGTCTAAAGTATATTTATAATTAAAAGAGTAATCACGCTCCATATGCATGCAGTAGTCGTTCAGGTAAGAATCGTAGGTCGTCTCAAGTGCCTTTTTTGTCACGTAGCTGTTTAAGCAATCACTCGACAGTACTTTATCAAAAAATAATTTATCTATGTCATACCTAATATTAAAATCACCAACAAAAAAAAGGGGCTCATTCCTTTTTATATGTAAACTGGGTGTCCCATTATATACCCAGTTGCTCAATTCACTCAACTGTTTCCATCTGCAATTCTGCTGTCCTCTTGAATCTCCTGCTTGCAAGTGGGTCGCTATCACATTCACTGGTTTGTTATTAACATAAAGCTTCACATAAATGGCACCCTTTGTACAGAACATGTCAGGAAATCTACTGTTTTTATATAACAAGGCATGCTTGTGGATGAAGGGATGCTTGGACAAAATGATTACACCTCCGTTTAGCAATTGATAAAATTTTGATTTGCCTGATATAGAATCGAATATGGTTATATTTTGCTTATTTATTTTATTTTTTTTTTTTTTCTTTCCTTCCCACTTTTTCTCGTTCAAATTTTCTTCACTGCTCACACTGTTAGGGATGCTCGTTTTGGCTTCGCTCGGGATACGTATCTCGCGTCTATGAGGGTTCCTCTCCTTGTTGTTATAACTCTGTGTGCTCACCTTACCATCGCCATTGCTCTTCTCTGTGACGGCTGTGTTCCTCTTACTCCTTCTCTCCTTAGTAGACCCATCTACATTTGCATGTGGGTCCTCCCCAAGTACATCCTCCTTGCTCATCCCCTCGGCGCTAGCGGAAGCTTCCTTCACGGATTTGGAACTTCCATCCTTATTAGTCCATTCTCCCTTCAACTGGTTTCTATGCAGACTCCACGACTTGTCCTTCATTTTTTCTTCGCCAGCGACCCCCCTGCTATTCATGTACAGATTCTTCCTTTCCTCCCGGATGGTTATTCCATCGTCTGTTTCACTGCACTGTGCTTCTTTGTCGCTACTGGTACTCTCCCTTTTGTTGGAGCCATCCGCCCCATTGCGCCTTTCGTTTTTATTTGGCACCGCCTTATAATTGTGATTACTTGGTTTCCCCTTTATTTTGCTTGCCCTCTCAAGGCCGCAGTTAAACGATAGAATGCACTCCCCCTCGCTCCTATTGTTATTATCACTGGAGTCCAGGTTTAGAGTCTCCCCCGCTTCCTCTTGGTCGTTATTGTTTGTATCACTTGAGTTAAGGGACGAAGCTTCTTCTTCTCCGCTGGGCGTGGCTTCTCTTGTAGTAGCTCCTCCTAATGTGGTTACTTTGGGCAGTGATCCTTCGGGAAGCATTTTCTTCGTGCTGACGATTTTCCTATTCAGGTCATTCATGGTAGGGGCCTTCCCTCCGCCTGCCTTCTTCTTTGTAGTCTTCCTCTTGGTACTGGTCCCCACCCTTTCGTCTTTCCCTACGTGCACGATAGAATTGCTGCATTTCCCAAAGTCTTCACTCTTCGTGCCAAGCACATTAGTATGGTAGGGAAATCTATCCTTAATATTCCCCTTGGTAAGCTTGTCATGAAAGTTCCTCGTAAACACTTCATTTAGAACAAGTATATCTAGGTTGAGCAGATCGTCCAGAGAGCATATGTAGTCAATTACAGCATCTTGTCTGGTCGATAAATTTAACTGGTTGCTTAAAGGAACGGATAGCATTTGAACATTGTAAGACATAATAGTTAATATTGTATCTGTAAGGGCGTTTAAGTTATCCATTTTTTTTTTTTTTTTTTTTTTTTTTTTTTTTTTTTTTTGTCTGTTCATTCGTTGCGGAAGCTTCGGGCTGTGTACATGTACCGGTAGGTAGATGGGCCTGTACACATAAAAGAATACGCTAGAACAACCGAATGGGCGGTCTTTGCCGCGGAACGATTGTTAAAGTCTTCACTACTGCCAAATTGTATATCACTCTAATGTGTACAATCCCCGTGGATCATTTCTCTTCTCGTAGGCGCTTCCTACTTCTTACCATATGCCTCCTGTGTCATATGTACTGAGAAAGTGAGACATGTGCCGATGATCGACATTTACCAACGGCGTTGTGCCGTATCTACTCTATCTATAATGAAGAACAGTTACGTTTCCTTCAACTTGGCTCGTTCGGCTTCCCCTTCTATTTTGTTATGTGTTTCTCTCATTACATTTCCTATCTTACGAACCGTTGTATGAGATATAAATATTCTTCACTTTACGCCTTGCTTAATTTTATACCTTTCGAGCGCACAGAAAAAGAAAAAAAAAAAAAAAAAAAAAAAAATCCTCTCAGGAGGGCACTCCTTTCTTAACTCTGACTTAGCTAATTCCACTGACCACGGGTTTTACGCGGCATGTAGAAGTTGTTTACTGCGCCGTGCAAATATGAACAAAACAGGTTCACTTGACTTGGCTTATTTTGACTGTAGCTCTTTCTACTACATTTGATTTGATATGATTCGATTTTATTTTTTCTTTATTCCTTTTTTTTCCGAGTGGATCATCCTTGCTTTAACAAGTTTGTGTAATTTTCATTTAAGAAAAAATTCATCGCAATTTAGCCGATGTTACTTTACTCTTCCCTTTTTCTACATAAAAATAGAAAGAGGTAAAAGCGCACAAAAAGAACAAAACAAAAAAATTACATGCGTGAATATGTACATGTGTAGGGGGTACTACATATATATATATATATATATATATATATATATATATATATATATATATATATATATATATATATATATTACATTTACGCTTTTGCGGATATACATTTAACTGTTTTATTCACAAAGAGAGATGGAGGTGGATAGACAGATGTAAATTGCCTTCGCCTAATTTTTTTATCTGCTTACTGCCGGTGCGTAATCACATCACTGGGCACAGCATAAAGTACGTAGGCACTGACATTGCCAATGACCACTAACCTTAACGTTATGCTTAACTGCCGATCCCAGTGCCTATGAGCTGCTTAGACACAACGGTCACGCGCAAATGCAACGCGCCTTAGCACATGTATAATATGGGCTATATGTATATACTAGCATTTGTATGTGCACATCACGGAGGAATTAGCAAATGTAATAAAGAGAAAAAATTTTATTTTTTTTCTGCCTTTTTCTTCTTCCTTTTTTTTTTCCTTTTTATATTTTCTGTACATTTTTTTCTACATGGAAGAAGCTCCCCCCGTGGTGCTTAAAAATGATGGCCCTTTTAAATTATACTCTTCGGAAAACAACAACAAAAAAAAAAAAAAAAAAAAAAACAGTGCCTGGATAACATTGCTTAAATGGTGTAATTTCTCACTATGCGATTTATAGAAGGGTTCCTTTTTTTTTTTTTTTTTTTTTTTTATGTGAAATTTATGCCCGTTTTTCTTGCCTCTGTCGAAAAAATGACATAAAAAAAAAAAAAAATTGTTGGAAAAAAAAGGCGAAGTTTTTTTTTTTTTTTTTTTTCTTTTTTCTCTCCCCAATTAATACTTTACATTTCGCGTTATTTAAGGATAAAAATGTGTTGTAATGATGAATTCGTTTTCTTTGCACATTTGCAAAGTGAGATTTTTCGACGAGTTTTCGCCATTCGAGGTTATTGTATATTTATAACTGCTGAAGGTACTAATGTGTGTTTCACATAGAGCTTCTTCCGGCTAAGCCATGTCAGGCAGGTTTTTTTCACCGTCAAAAAAAAAAAAAAAAAAAAAAAAGAAAAAAAACACACAATAAAATGAAGGAAACATAATGTAAAAGAAAAGACGGATGGAATGACAATTTTACCAATACACGCAGTTTTAAGCAGGAATTATTAAGACTGTTTGTCCATTTTCTTCTTTCTCCCTTTTCCCCATCTACATAATAAACACATGCGTGATTTTATGCCAAAATGTCCACGGTGCATGTAACTGGGGGGATGCAGGAAACAGCGCTCAACGGAAGCAATAATTGTGCGCTGCGCTGTTCTACATTTTATTTCCAGGAAAGCGCAAAAAAGGGACAAAACACATAAAAAAAATACCTTAAAAAAAAAAAAAAAAACATTAGCACAGCGTTAACGCAACGATAAAAAGAGAACAGACTATAAAGAGCCATTTAACAATTTAAAAAATCATTAACCAAAAGGAACAATCGAACGATCGAGCGAACGGCGAAATTGAACAGACGGCACCCACGTGGTCAAGTGGAAAAAAATAATTCCAAACCACTGCGCCTTCGAAAAATTTTGTCATTATCACAAATGAAAGGTATAAAAGGGTAAAACGGAAAAAAAAAAAAAAAAATCGCAAAAAAAAAGGGAAAAGAAGGAAATTTTCCTTTTCACTGTTGGAACAATATGGCATTTTGGCAGCGACGCGAAAGAGGTGGGAAGTACCACTGCGTTTATTCGTACACATACATTTAAATCAATTTCGCCTTGAAGAGCGCTTCTGCACGCCGCGCTATCTGCAAGTTCTACTGTATACAAGTACAGGTACAGCGTTATCCCAGTTTGGCATACTATATACGCACATTGTCGCATTGTCACTGAGCTATTTCGCCGCACAGTCGTTTCGCTACTTCGCCCCTCTGCCGCGGCACGTTTATAATCTGCGCTGGGCGTGTAAAAGGTGTGTGTACATAATAAGGAAATCTATACATAGCGTTGCCAGCGCCATTTCCAGAGACCACACGACCGGGTCGTGTAACCCCTATTTTACAGCGGTGGGTCGAAAAATATACAGATATATGTACATAAGTACGTATATATATATATATATATGTACATACTTATATACACGTGCATGTATACTGGAAGTGATCGCGGGCAGGATCGCCTTTTGCAAATAATCGAACGTGATTAGGGAATTGCACCGTGCCGTGAAATTATTTCGACTGAAAAAAAATCCGCATGAGTATTCTATAAGTAAAAAGAGCACAAAAGCGTAATATACCATATGGTTGAAAAATCGCGTGCAGGTGTATCGAAGTAGGAGGAATCAAGTACAGCACGAGAAGCCACAAAGGGTTTTCGAAAGGCTGACGAAAGATTGGCCAAGGGTTCTCGAAAGTTCTGGAAAAATCAAAATAAAGGAAAAGTATAGAACTACTTATGGAATTACTTTCACAATTGTGTCCGTGCCTCGTGCGATTTTCTTGGACCTACATTTCTTGTCAGGCAGTAACAGAAAGTCGATGAATTAAGCAAACGTTTTCCCCTCCATTTGAGCGCACTGCGTGAAGGAAAGTGTTGGAGGTGTCCAGAGTGCATAATCCCTCACATTTATGCAAGTATACATACAAACCGTGGTACTGTGGAAGTACACGCAGTATGCCTGTGGACGAAGGTCATTCAAGCACACACCAGTGGCATCAACCGCTTTGTAAATTTGCTCAGGAAGGACCAAGTGCATATGCACCCCCACACCTACAAGCACACACAAACGCACATGCTTACATGCGAATCCGGAAGAGGAACATATAGACCCATTATCAAACGCAAAAAAAAAAAAAAAAAAAAAAAAAAAAATACATAATCTTTTAAAAGATGGACTCCATTGAAGGAGGTAGGCCTTCACCCACTTCCAGTTTCAGTTGTGTGTGATTAGCCAACAAGGTGTCTTCTTTCGCATATAGTAATATGCCCCGTTTAGTAGGGACACATGTTGTATTGTGTTATCGCGCCCTGTCAACATACCAGTTCCTCTTTCCCTTTTTTCGATTTCTCCTCTCCCTCTGCAGACAACGTCATAAGCATAAATGTTGGAGGCACGATTTACATGACCACTCTGAACTTGATTTGCAAATACAGGAATTCTCGTCTATGTGAAATTGTTTTAGGTAATTTGGTAATTTTTTTCCAAAAGGAAAAATAGTGTTAACCTTGTTCTTGCACCGACAAATGGATGATATAAAAGTGGACCCTGCTTCTTTCGTGAGTGGCAACGTTTCTGTTGTCTTTGCTACATACTTGTAACGTTTTGAACTCTTTACAGAGAAATTGAAGGCTATGCCGGACCTGGATAGTAAGCATTCTCATATAGGCAAAGATTAAGCAGTTTACAGATGTGAAGTTTTGCCCGAAAGATTGGACTTTCTCTTTTTGCACTCTTTCCCAACTTAACCCTTTCTCCACCACCACCACTTTTGCGTAGATCACCATAAGAGGAAGGAAATATTCATCGATCGAAACGGTTCGCATTGCACGAGGGGAATAGCGACAATGTGTATCTCTACATGAGTGTTGCCATTCCAAGATTAGCATCCTTATGTTTGTTCCTAGGTGTTCTTGTTAAGTGAATCCGTGTCTGCTCCTACAAGAGGAAATATATGCCTTGGATTCATCGAATGGTTCCTTTCCACAAGTGTGGATGCCTCATTTCCTATACGCCGTTTTCCATTCCGCTATGTCCTCTGTGCAGGAAACAGGTTTGAATATATTTTGGATTTCCTTCGAGATGGAGTGCTGATATGCGAAAATGACATCAACGTGTTGACGCGCATACTAATCGAAGCTGTGTACTTCAAATTGTTTTCCCTAATAAAAATTTTGAAAAAAAAAATCCAACTGTTGTATTCAAACATGGGGAGTAATGTGAACAAGAATATTTTCAAAAACATTATTGGTACACTGGAGGAGAAAAAACAAAATAAAATAAAAAGTAAAGAAAAAAATAATAGCATATCGAGGATGCTGAACAAAATTTCTGCACACATTAAGAAGCACAAGGAAGTGAAATGTTGCATTGTTAAAAAGAAAAAAAATCACAACGTTCATTCTTTGAACAAAGTAAATTTATTAAATGAATTGAATGACGGAGATGAGTCTTTCACGAAGGGGGAGGTTAACATGGCGAACTACAAACTCTTGTCTAGTGCTCCAAGGGACAGCGGCAAAGAGGAAAAGGAAATTGTGTTTGTAAAGGACTTGGGGGATAAAGAAAAAAATGGCGCAAACATTGATTTTAATAATGAAGGGAAAGTGAACACGCAACATAATTTACCAGAAATTATTCTTCCTAATCCGTCTACCCTATCAAAATACACCAAAAACCTTGACTACAATATAACGAATAATTTTAAAAATGAGGAAGACAAATTGAAGAATAAAAATAATGCCAATGGTTCCAATCAGATAAATTGTTTAGTGAAAAATATAGAAAGGAAGGGTTACTCCCCTGTTTCTCTATCACCCAATGGAAATTTAAAAAGTGGGGACAACAAAACGCTTTCCTTCGCGAAGAGCACCAGTATTTTTATCTACGGCAAAGAAGGTTATCCAACTTGTGTGTTCACCGCGTTATGTTTTTTTTTTTTTTTTTTTTTTTTTTTTTTTTTTTTTGCAATGTACCCTAAATTACACGTTAACAGTTCTTATATTTTTCCCTTCCCCCCCCAAAGTGTGTTATCCCATTGTCTTATCCTATTACATATTTTCTCCCGCCCACCTTTCCACACACAGATGAGATAGCCCACAACGGAATAAAGGATCCCGTGGGCACCTCCACACAGAGTTCCAACAGAAGCTTATCCCCGACTAGCATAGGAGGTGCTAACTATTTAGGCTACTCCAGTTTCGACAATTACACAAGCACTAGCGACCATCTCGATAGGGCCTGTTACAAATATAATAATTATACTTATAACAATATGAACAATCCGAGGGGGCAAATTTTAGTTCACTCTGAAATTGATGACATCGAAGAAACGTCCCCTTTCCCAATTTTGTCGAACGTTAATTTAGGTGAACAAATCTTCAGCACGACGGTGGATTTTTAGTGTCCCGCTCGGCCAGTTTTTTTGTGTGCGTTTTAGTGTACAGTTTTTTTTATTGTACAGGTTTTTGTATTGTACAGGTTTTTGTATTGTACAGGTTTTTGTATTGTACAGGTTGTTGTATTGTACAGGTTGTTGTATTGTACAGGTTGTTGTATTGTACGGGGCGTTTTATTGTACAGGGCCGTGTTCTGTAGCGAAGAGAGTAGAGTGTGTGTGTGCTTTAAGCCGACGCAAAAACACACACAAACATACACACACTCTCTACTCTCTTCTCCAGGAAATGTTTTGTCACCTTTTTAATCTGTTTTTTGTATTTTTAATTTTTTTTATTGGAAAAAATGCACGTGTTGACAGCTGTTCCATTTTAGTTGTAATTGTTGCGTACATTTACGCTCTGTGTTCACGGCGATCTGTACACATCTGTGTAGGTTTGCACATATCCACGCAGGTGTGTCTAATCTTGTTGATCAAGTGAGAAAATTTAAAAAACTCCGACGAAGTAATATCTTAATGTACAGTTGGGTAGTGTCGACCACCACAAATCTATATACGTTACAGGGGATCCTATTTTTAGGGGGGGAGAGGGCCTCCCCAATGCGTCAAAAATTGTACCCAGTCGAACATGAAGCAGACGCTGCACATTTGGTTTACCATGTTGGGGTGGATTACTCCTTTCTACATGTGAACAGTTAACACTCAGGTGTAGCAGTCGGATGAGTTATGTTTCGAATCGCTTATATATCCTCATGTAATGCTGCATTCGTTTAATATCACCACTCTGCCAGAGCTATGCAGATGTAGCGGAGGAGTGATGTCTTCCCCGAACACAACGACCATACACTAACCATGGAGTCATTCCCACATACGTTTCCGAATGTAGAATGCGCAAATGGATCAGGTGTACAGTTGGTCATTTCGCCTTTCCGTTTTAGTAACTACTACTTTTAGCGCACGACACACCAGGGGCACTTAATAATATCTTGGATGAGAAGAGTTAGGGGCAGTACCCTCCATCCACATGGACACATATAATTTTAGCTCCTTTTTTTTTTTTTTTTTTTTCACATTTTTCGCTCTACGTACGTGCAACTCTGGAGGAAGCACAGAAAAAAGCACATAGCGTGGAAGACTCTGCAACGGAGCTGTACCTGCCGTCATCGAACATGAATGCAAAATGGATATGAGAAAAAATTAACAACAGCTTTTAAGGATATCTCTAAAATGAGTGAATGGCAGAAAGGCACTACCGTAAATGGTTCAGTTTATTCTTCCTCCTTTTTTTATTTTATTTTTACTTTTTCTCGTCTTTTAATTTCAAGTAGGAACACTGTATTCCGTTGGCATGACGCAACGAACCATCAAGTGAGAACAAACCATTTCAACTTGTTGTCTGTTATTAGATCACTATGTTACTTTTTTTTTTTTTTTTTTTTTTTTTACCATTTAGTGCTTCTCTGGGGAGATTTCTCATCGCTTTGGTCCTCCCATCAATTGAGGATGTGCGCGTCACTCCGCCACTTGGCAATACTGCCTCGCTTGTTTTCCCTCCCGCCCATGAAATTTCTATGGCTTTGCATAAAAGGGTATTTGATGGAAGTCGAAAAAGGGGCCAATTTGATGCGAGGTTGAAAAGTGCAAATTTTGTGGGTGTATGTGAACCACGCTATGTTCCTCTTTTTTCCTCCACTCCTTATGTATACATACACGCGGGAGTATGTACTACCAGGCAATGCTTCAAACGTGTAATGGCAATTCAAGGGAGGAAAAAATAAGCACAGGCTATATCAACGTGCATGTAAAGCCCAGGAAAACTCCATGCCTAAAGGATATATGTACACAAAAGGTATATATTTAAAGTGGCACATTTCTTTCTGGGGTCGCGGCATGCATTACCTACTGCAACGCGTTTTTTTAAAATGTAAAATATGCTCGCTTGACATCGGGAAAAAAAATTAATTATTTTTTCCACCATATTCTTCTTGCAGATTTTTTACTTTTTTTTGCCTTATTTTTGCCTCATTTTTGCCACATTTTTGCCGCATTTTTGCCTCATTTTTGCCGTTTTTTTTTTTTTTTTATTATTTTCTTTTTTCTCATCCCGTAAAGGAATGCTCACGAAAATAACGAATCAAGTGATGAAATGCGCATTGAAGAAAAACACCTCCAAAGAGGGGACAAGGATAACGTGAAGATGGTAACTGGCGATAATAAAGTGGCCATGATAACATACCGATAACAGCGTAGCGATAACGTTCAGGCTTCGTGTTTTCATTTTATTCACCCACACGCCTTTCCAGCTTCCCACTTTATTCATTTTTATTACGTTGTAGCCCCAACTTTGTTAAGCCTGCAGGGCTAAGTATATGTATGAGAAAGTCCAGTTAGGTGTACGCAGGACCACTTGTGTATACAAATGTGCGCATATGTAAAAGCGGTGTATTGTAACCCCAGGAAAAGCGCGCAGCCCCGCATGCCTCTTTTTTTTTTAACGGCAAAGTCAAGCGCCCTACTCAAATGATCAACTTCGTTTCCACACACACCTCATTTGTACCTGTAAACTTAGTTAACCCATTTGTTGATGGTGTCAATTTCTATGCATAATTTGTGAAGATATTTTAAGGAGTTATGGAAAAAATATAAATATCGGAAACGCAAAAATCCAAAGCATAATTTAGTCATTTTGTTTTACGACACCCAAGTTGCAAAAATCCCCCTATGCTTCGGTGGGCACACATACGGAAGGATAAGCAAATTTGCAACTACGCTTCTTACGGTGCGCCTTCATCACTTTTGCGCGTCAGGTTCCCCTTGAATACACCTTGGCATTAAACCGCTAAATTATATCAGCGGAAGATTTTTCAAGAGCCACGCGCTGTTAACTTAGCCCCCCTTTGATAATTGTACGCAGCGAGAAATCTCCTCCACCCCCACACACACACATATACATACACAAGGGGAATGCTCGCCGTGTGTATTTGTTAAGGTTTCTTTTATTGAACAGAGTAGTATCGCCCCACGTATAGACCTCCTTTTTTTTTTTTTTTTTTAATTGTAAACGTTAATAGGAACTATATAATTGCATATCCGAATAACGGTCTTAGAGATTGAGTACCCCTACCCACCCACGAATGCAACAAGATGGAAGTGACGAAATTCAAACGTAAGGTGTACAATTTTTTGGAAAACGAAAATGAATACATCCTCAAGGATGACGACGCGGAGGAGAGCAATGATGCTAGCGAAATAAAATATTTCGATGAAGTAAAGGGGACGGCCAAAGAAAATTCCAGCAATATATTCCGACCAAAGAAGTATGATTTGTGTCAGAATCTAGAAAAAACGAAAGGATTTTTGGGTATAGAAATGTCCAATAAATATGAAATATTTTGTTTTGCATGTAAATATTACTATAATAAGGAATTTTTAGGAGAAAGGAAAAAGGAAGTAAGAGGAAATGAAACAATTCTTGGAGAGTATTCATTCAAAACGTATGGTGAAATAAAGAATGAAATAGAGATTTTAGCATCTGCATTGTACCAGTTTGAAAATATAGAACCCAATATTTTCACAGACAATGGAGAATATGATAAAATGAAAATTTTAGGTATTTGGTCGAAAAATAGAATAGAATGGTTAACTACCGACTTTGCTTGCTCAGCAATCGACTTTGTCACCGTTCCTATATACGACACAATGGGAATAAATTCGGTGAAGTACATATTTCAAAAGACACAGATGAAAATTTGTTGCATAGAAGCGGAGAAGTTGGAGTGCCTTATCAAATTAAAGAGCGAACTAACCGACTTACACATTCTAATTATTTACGATGAATGGAGCTTAAAAGACGATATTAAACAGCGAGCTAATAAGGCAGGCTACAAGGTATATTTCTATAAAGACCTAATTGACAAATTTAAGAACCAAAATATTATCCCGCAGTATGAGTACTATGATTACGATTTTAACAGTAAGGAGAAGGAGGCCAATTCTAGCACTAAGAATATGAGCGATGGAAAAAATCAGAAGGATATTAAAAAAGGGCCGGAGTCGAGGAGCGGCACAGACGGTAACAACACTAGTGGAAATAATGGAAGTGGATCGAATGCGCTAATGGAGAAGCTGAAAAATAATAAAGGCAAAGTCACTGATGTGTGTACCATAATTTTTACCTCCGGATCGTCTGGAATGCCCAAAGGGGCTATGTTGACACATAACACTTTCATAACCTTTATGCAAAGCTACATCGTCGACGGTAATAGACTGGGCCTGATGAAACATGACGTAGTGCTTAGTTACCTGCCTCTAGCTCACGTCTACGAAAGGCTGATCGAATTCGCTGTGTGCTTTTTTGGAGCCAAAATAGGTTACTTCTCCGGAAACATAAAGGAGCTAGTCAGCGACATCAATGAGTTAAAACCAACCTTCTTAATCACAGTCCCGAGAATTTTACAGAAGATTCATGATAATGTTATGGAAGGATTGAAGAACAAATCCTTTATAGCCAGAACGTTGGTAAAAGCAGCCCTGAAAAATAAAAAAAATGCATATTTGAAAAATTCCAAAAAGTTTTCCCACCCAGTTTATGACGTCATATTACAACCAGTGAGGAACCGATTCGGAGGTCGCATAAGGACGCAAGTTATGGGTTCTGCATCTATGGATAAAAATAAACTAGTCGATTTGCAAATGCTCTTTTCAGCTCCTATTTCTGAAGGATGGGGAATGACAGAAGTTGGTGTAGGATTCCTGCAACATAGATATGATAGTACCAAAGGAACCATAGGAGGAATGTTCTCCAATGTTACTATGAAAGTCGTTGAGGTGGAAAATATGAAGTATGACCCAAAGGCTTACCCAAACAGAGGAGAATTATGCGTTAAGGGAAGTAGCCTAATGGTAGGCTATTTCAGAGATGAGCAATTAACAAAAAAATCTTTTGATGAAGATGGCTTCTTCTACACAGGAGATGTCGTTGAAATCAACGAAAATAATGCATATGTTAGAATTATAGATAGAGCAAAGAACATATTTAAATTAGCTCAAGGGGAGTACGTCGAACCAGAGAAGTTAGAAAATATATACACCAATAGCATATACATAGAGAATATATTTGTCCATGGATATAATTACGAAAATGAGTTAGTATCCATCATAGTGCCAAATGAAATTTTCGTTCTTGATTATGCGAAGAAAAATAACCTCAATATGCCTTTTGAGGAACTGCTAAAATGCGATGCTATTAAAAAACTTTTCTATAATGAAATATTGACTATGTCAAAAACGTATAATTTGAATGGTATTGAGAAGATCCACTTGTTTCATTTGACGCCTACTCCATTTTCTGTAGAGAATAAACAACTAACCCCTACGCATAAGGTCGTTAGAAATGCAATTTTAGCTGATTATAAAAAGATTATTGACGATTTGTACGAGTCGAGGAAGAAATAAGCGCATTTGTTTTACCAGGCAAGTTCCCTTCATTTTGCACTGTCCATCTTGTGCGGTGATCGTGTACACTGTGTCGTTATCACTAAGCTTAACGTGTCACGTTTCATTTTGTGGCCCCCTGTTAACCTATTTGATGTGCGGTGAAAAAGGCGCGCTTTCCCCCTCCGTGTAGCCGGAAGGGTTGAATCCATTTTTCGCTCTCTCTTCGTGCCCATTTTAATGCACAAATAAACAGAGAGGACCGAAGATCCCCCCGGAGGGGGAAAGAGCAACCAAACGGGCATACTTTGTCGGTGAGGCTGCAGTTGAAAAGCTCCACCCCCGAAGTGTGCATCTCGAGTGATGATAATGTAATTTTTTTTTTTTTTTTAAATATGCAATGACGTATTTATGAAAATTCAATTTTGTGACAAACTATATCACCTTATAAGGAAATTCTGTATTATCCATTTGTGTATTCGTGCGTGTGCGGCATATGCAGAATGTCCACACGTGTATGCACAGACGTACATACGCACGCATATATGCATACCCACGTATAAACGCGTTTGTGTGCAGACCAATGTATAAACGCGTTTGTGTGCAGACCAATGTATAAACGCGTTTGTGTGTAGACCAATGTATAAACGCGTTTGTGTGCAGACCAATGTATAAACGCGTTTGTGTGCAGACCATTGTATAAACGCGTTTGTGTGCAGACCAATGTATAAACGCGTTTGTGTGTAGACCAATGTATAAACGCGTTTGTGTGCAGACCATTGTATAAACGCGTTTGTGTGCAGTCCTCCTTAGCACTTCATCCTCCTCTGCATTTATTCGTCAAATGCCCAATGCACATGAAGAATACACATTGGCATGCATTTTTGTTGTGAAATTGATTGTCATCATATGCTCTACTCATATGTCTGTAAAGACTTAAGTACAGTATTAAATTGCACTGAGTAAAAAACTTCCTTGAAAAGTAACCCCCATCGTGTGTTGCACACTTAGCATATATATGTGTGTGCATTTCAAAAAGAAAAAAGTGACACGTCAAATGTCCCCATTGGGGTGGCATAAGATCTGCCGTCGTGTTCATACGAACCGCGCGCATCACCCAAGTTGTCCTATCGTAGATCTTGCCTGCAAAGCTGCATTAGCCCGATTCTTAACTACGTCCACACCTTACCCCTGGCCCAAGGAATAAAACATTCCGCAGGCCAGTCCCTTATGATCACTTAAAATGGGATTACCAACCTGCGAAACAAATCCTTAGAACAGTGTAAACTTTGCTGACAATGTGCCGAACGATTATGCGAAAAAAAAATATATTCCCCCAGCAGAGGGGTCCTCTTCTACATTGCAAATTTAGATCTACTCGTAAAAATTTACGCCAAATTGATCGTAGAAAGGTGATAACTTTTATGGAGGCAACATGTATGGCAAAAAAAAAAAAAAAAAAAGGATTACAAGCTCTCTACCCATTTAGTTCCATTACCAGGGGGAAATATACTTTGTGAAAAATTTCAAGCGAAAGAACAGATTGGCTTCTCAAATATGTAAGCTTAACTGGGTGTTCGACAGTCCCACAATTTTCAAGCAGAGTAACATTTGAATTAGACAATGAATAGCTGGATATTGTTAAGGAAAACAAAAAAAAAAAAAAAAAAAAAGAAAAAAAAGAAACAAATATAATGGTACACAACGCCAAGTTCGAATTAGATGTTTGGATGGGTTTCCCTCTCCTTTTCTCTATTTTTAATTAGAGCGAGAGTCAGAAGGAAAAGGAAAAAAAGGGAAAGGGGGGAGTTACACTGATTGACAGCATGCATAGTAGGGCATAACACTGTGACATATACAAACTGGTGTAATGATACATAAAATATGGATAAGACAGAAATTAATTCTTCACAAAATGTAGCAAAAAGTTTGGGGGGAATATTTGCTTCATCTTTTTCTACTTTTCTTTTTGCATTACTATTTATTTATTTATTTATTTTTTTTTTTTTTTTTTTCAAACATTCCACACCCAAATGGGGGCGGTGCATTTGCAAGAAACGCCCGCTTTTCAAAATTGATAAATTGGATATAATGACTACGTAGATCATTTTAATTATACACATAAACATATGACAAAACAAACGCAGACACAGAAATCAACTTGAAAAAAAAACAAAAAAAAAAAAAAAAAAGAAGAAGCACAAATGGGCAACGCGGAGGACGAAATAAAACCATAGCGTCGCAACTTGGGATGCTTCTCTTCTTCCTCCGCTAGACAGGTGAAGCGGCAACGTCTGACAAGTAGGTGTGATTCCTCTTCCTCGCCGATCGCACATTCCGGTCGGAGCAAACACAAACAAAGAAGCATGGAAGCACACACACACACACATACATACACGTATGCTACGTAGATATACATCACAACAAACTTAAATAAATATACATGCATTTACAAACAAATGAGGTCGTGCCACGCCACTTTTTTAAAACTAGACTCAATGTTTGACACACTTGATTTAGTTCAGCCTAGTTATCATCAATGGGCTTAACGAACAAGTGAAGAGCACGAGATGATGTAGACAAATAGGCTTCTCTCTATTTTAGTGTACTCCTGGGGGCATATATTACGCGAGACGTGAAAAGAACAGGACATTATTTCTTTTGCACCTGTAAATGTGAGATGAAGGTAGGCAAAAAAAAAAAAAAAAAAAAAAAAAAAAAAAAAATGAACTAACATATATACACATACGTATGCACAAAATTGGATGGGCTTTTTACGCCACGGAATTGCTATGCCATGTAAGGATCGCGTGTGCCGCGACGACATTGTAAAAAATGCACTCATATGACGGGCTCTCCGTTTGTCTTTTTTCTCTTTTTGGTGTTCTCTATTTTGCTTTTTCTTCTCACCTTCACTGGAATTTTTGCTCCCCAAGAACCTCATCGCGGTTGCGAAATCGGACTGAAGAATGCACTCATGGACAAGCGAACGGAAAAAGAAAAAAATGAGGAGAAAATGAAAACTCAAATAAAAACGGACACATAACACAAATGGATGGACAAATGGGCAAACGATGGATTGATAAATGGGCAAACAGTGGATTGATAAATGGACAAACAAATGGATGGACAAATTGACAAAAAAATGAATGGACAAATCGACAAAAAAATGAATGGACAAATGCACGTGGAATACGCGCCGCTTCATATGGGTTCACACTGCAGTACGCTCAAATCAGCTCTCGTTGCTCTTTTTCCTAAAGTGCTTGCACGATATCAGGGAGGAGGAGCGGTTGGGGGCAGGGCACCCTCCGTGCAGAACCACCGTTTCATACTCATTTGAGTTAGTCATATATGCATCGTAGTCCTTCCTATTTAGCGTAATAGAATCAATGCTGCTTTTATCCTTGATCAAATTTTCAGAATATTTATCATCAATTTTCAGCATGGTATCGAAATAGTTTTTATAATCGTTGAAATTATGTTTGCTGTTTTTTCTATCCTCGGGCTCTCCTTTGTTCTTCTCTCCATTTTCAACAATATTGTAGTGTTTACATTTTTTGCGCATTTCTTGTTCTCTTAATTTCTGGATAAGATTCTCCTTATTCTTCAGTTCGTTTATATTGGCATTCATATGCATATCCGTAATTTTGGGGAGGAACCATGGATGCCCTAACGCTTGAATGGCTGTACATCTATCATCTGGATTCTTACTGCACATCCAGAGAATAATTTCTTTCACATTTTCAGACTTGGTTAACCAATGCTTTGTATTAAAACTAATGTGACATCTCATGTTTTTTTTAAAAATTTCCTTTACGTTATTTCCTCTGAAGGGCGGATAGCCACATAGTATATTGAAGAGAATAACCCCTAAGCTGAAAATGTCTACTTTGGTACCATACGAGGCGTACTTTAAAATTTCAGGTGCAACGTATCCGGGGGAACCACATCTCATATTCATAGAGGGGCTATTCAAGAAAGAGGCTAATCCAAAGTCAATAATTTTTAATGAACTAGGATCATTTACATTTTCCAGCATTAAGTTTTCCATTTTTAAGTCCCTATGCACTACTCCGTTAGAGTGTAAGGCTTCCAAGGCTATTAAAATTCGTTTAATAGCTTTTCTAGCCACCTGTTCTGTATACGGGCCATTGTTATTAAGGTATTCAAAGAGTTCACCACCTTTTAAATATTCCAACACTAGGTAGACGAACCCTTCCTGTTCGTATGCTGATATTAACTTTATTATATACTTATGCATGACCTTCCGGAGCACCTCAATTTCGGTGTACACATTTGATTCTTTCACTTTCGATTTGTCCACTTCTTTCACTACTACTCTATTTCCATACAAGATGTTCGTACCGATATATGCTGTGGAGAAACTTCCCTTTCCTATTTTTTTATTCAACACATATACATTTTTAAAACCCAAGATGGGAAAGCCAAGCATGTTAAAGAATTGGCTCATTTCATTAAACTCCTCCTTACTTCGGCATTGAAATTGGTATTCCTCATTCGCCGTGATTATATGAATACATGGTCCTATCTCTGTTATGTTGTTAATTATTCTGCACCCTTTCAGAGGCACTGTAAATTCCGGGTTCTCCTGATACATATATGTCCAGCATAGTAAATATGGGTTCTTCTTTTCATCATACGTTAGGGACACATGAGAAGCTGCGCCAGTCGCCAGAGGGAAGTCTATCCGTTTTCCTTTAAATAGCTGATGGTATCTCTTTTCCATTTTGTGTGATGTACTGGATAATTTTTTTTTTTTTTCTAGTCTATTTTCTTTGGTTTGTGACTATCTTCAGTACGAGTAAATATATAGGAAATTTTTTTTTCCCCTTCTTAGCGCACTAAGGTTTGCCATATAATGATAATGCGCGATCCACCTGAATCGTTACGAAACAAAATTGAGAAAAAAAAAAAAAAAAAAAAAAAAAACAGGTGGTGGGTGTGGCTATCTTAAAAAGGGTGTCAGATAGGACACCGTGAAAGATAAAAGTTTGTGGTCTTATCACGATCTGTATATATGGGTACACAATAGGATGAGCATATGCACAAACATCACATGCAAACAATCAATACATGGAAAAATCCAAACACAATATAAAATGGCCACAGGGTGGAAAAATGAGCGAAAAGGGTGTGAAACTATTGCACACGCGGAAACTTTAGAACCCGCGGTGCATGTACTTATGTGAATCAAGAGCAAATGTCACTCGGGGACACATGTGACGTGGGCACAAACATTGCCATGTGATGTACACTCAAGTGGAGATATGTACAAACGCGATGAAGTAAATATTTAAGCACGAACGGGTAACAAAATAACACATGGGTACGTTTTTCATTTATGCGTTCATCGACGAGGTGTAGTAGCAAAAGAAGTTGCAAAAGGGAACTGGTAAAGATGGGAAGGATAACGCGACGATCGGCATAAAAAGAGAAAAGGGGGAGCTATTACATCAACATGGAGAGAGCGCTAACGCGAAAGCGCAATAATGCACTGCAACACAACGCACAAATCTACATCTCTCAAACTAATTCAGTTATGTAATTCTGACATCTTGATATGGTTCACACACAGGAATTTAACACACACTGACGATATTCATGATTCTTCTTTTTCTTTATGTTTACTTTTGTTCTTTTTTCCAAACTATCTGCAGCGTCTTTGAGAGAACGTTTTCTCCACAATAGCATGCGCGTTCTTTCGGAAGGGCGCACAATTATGGTACGTGCCACTGTATACGTGTGCATAAATCGGCTTATAAGGGTATGTTAGAGCATATATATATGTGGGCTCATACAGGTGTGCGTAAATATGGAGGTAAACGCGTTGAAAAGTGTTTACATAAAGTGTTATTGACAAGTCACACTGGAGGGTTATATTTGCATTGTGAAGGTAGAAACTTCATAAGGTTATACACTTATAGGGCAAAATTTTATATGCAGGAGCACAATCTGAATTGTCGGTTGAAAATTAATAAAGGGGTAAATTCACGAACATGGTTGGTTTGAAGCATTTTTCTTAAGTGTAAAAATTCAAACCTTTGCAAGTGACAAAAAAAAAAAGAAAAGGGGAAGAACAAATTGGAGGAAATGAAGGAAGATAAAAGCTGTGAACAAATGGGCGAGCGAGCGAAACGCAGGGGTAAAATAATGTGTAAGGTCAAAAAGAAGGCGAAAATTGTATTTTTTAATAAACTCGATTTTTATATAGATTCAAAATGGTGACATTAAGAAGAAAATCAAGCTATATATATATATGGGCACAAGGACTTATATCAAAATATGTACTTTAAACAATACAAGAAAAAAAAAAAAAAAAGGGCAAGTATAAAATAGTTAATTCATTTTATGTAGTGTTTTTTTAAAGCTGTTGTTCATAACTGGAAAAAAAAAAAAAAAAAAAAAAAAAAGCCTATCTTTTTTGTTTAATTTTCATTTTAGAAATAAACAACTGCGTGTATATCACATGAACAAGTCAGAAAAAAAAAAAAAAAAATTCAGTTAGAAAATTTAAAATTTTGTTCTTTTTCTTGCCTTTTTTGCTTTTCTTGTTTTTTTCGGTTTTTTCGTTATTTTTTATTTTCATGGCTTATCTGCCTTTGCCTCCTTACAGAACGAAGTTAACGGCAATTTATAATTACACAATTGCCGAGTTCTGACGTTGGAAAATTAATAATTATCGGTGTACCATTGAACGCTTTGAATTTGGAATCAATATATAACTGTTTCATTCTTTTTTTTCATAAGTTATAATTTTTGCAAGGTTCTAATTTGAACGAAAAAAAAAAAAAAAAAAATGTTGTTTGTTCCAATAAAGAGAGGGACCAAAATACAATTGTTAACTTTTTCCAAAAGTGAGATAAAAATCCATTGATTGTGTAATCTTCCTTGTACACAAATAAGTGCAAAAGAAAGCAAAAAAAAAAAAAAAAAAAGAAAGAAAGAAAAATCAGTAAAAACAAAAGAGGCAGAAATAAACAGCGATTTTTCATGTATATAAATGCATATGTGTACCATTCGTCACCTTTCTTCACTGTTCAAAGTTCTACAACAGAACAAGGAAAGATTTGATCTATGATTTAATTTCATGTGGTTCAAAAAATTAAAGTGCAAATATAACCTTACCATGTACCCGCACACACATAATATAGCTGACTGAACTTTTTTTTTTTTTTTTTTTTTTTTTTTTCATCACACTTTAGTTATTTTCTTCTTTTCTTTTTTTTTTTTTTTATTGCATGTTCATAATTTTTTTTTTTCCTTTTCTTGTGTAACTTTATCCGCTTTTGTTGCATACAAAATAAACAGTTCTCGAGAGAATTAATCTTAACAGAATGAAAAGGGAGGGGGGAACTCTCCTTAATGTTTATTATTATTTTTTTTTTTTACAGAAAAAGCAGCGCGCACAAAATTGTAAACAAAAGGGTTAAGTTTGCAATGTTTCTGCGCGAGCATTTGCGTCATTATATGAGCCACACATAAAATTTAATGTTACATTTCGTATGTTCCAAATATTAATTTCCAAGGCGCAGTTCGTTCTCTCTTTTTGCGCGGTTCTTTCAAAGATTCAAATTCAATAGTACACACTAAATCATGAACATGTAACGGCAACTCATTAAAAGTGCCAAAGAGAGAAATGTTAACATCGGCGTTAGCAACATCGTAAGCGGAAATCAATCTAACATTCACCTTGTTACTTTGAGTAACGCGTTTTGTTTTAATCTCTTCCTCTACTTCAATTGTCAAATTGTGAGATCGAAATGGTGTGGGCCGTTTTGCGTTACATTTTTTTACACTAACTTTCCACCACGAGGGGAAATCATATTGGCTACATCAATTAAAAGGGGAAAAAAAAAAAAAAAAAAAAAAGCAAAAAACGAAAAAAAAGAAGGCGAAAATTCGCGAGAACGCTATTCATGAATGAGGCAAACGCTTCAATCGATTACTCGCACTCTGCTCCCTGAAATTCAGACGGGAGAAATATTTCTTAAAATGAAAAGGAAAAAAAAAAAAAAAAAGAGAAAAAAATTAGATAATAAAACACTATGGTGAGTTGCTAAATTGCACAGAATGCATCAAACAGTTTACAAAAAAAAAAATAATCAAATAAGCGAATTAGTACAAATATATACATACAAGCATGTATGCATATGTGAATGCACAATGCGCGAAAAAAGGCATGTTATCCCTTTTTGTAATGTGGACAGGATCTTAAAAGAAACACGAAAGGGAATTTCCACCCCCCATTCAGTAACTACTAAGGGTTGTCCGCATTTTTGCGCAGGATTGCACATAGCACAAGCCCATTCGTACATCGCATATATATGTATGTTTATGCATATATTTACACAGATACGTTATACGAACGATGCGCCAAACCAATGCGCGCGAAGAGCACAAAAATTAATCACGATCAAATGTGCCCATGCCGACATCGCCACACTGTGGTAAACTACACAAACACCGCAGCTCAAGATGGCGGAATCACAACGTGTTTGGCTGATTATCTGTCCCCTTTTATCAAAAAGGAAAACGTAATTAATTACTATATAAAAGTAGGAACGGTGGAGGAAGAGATAAAATGGTCATGGACGCACAGCCATGTGTACCCTGATGTGTTAAGAAAAAGGGATATGTAGTGTAAACCAAACGAATATGTGCAAAGTTTCTAACTGGTCCAGGCTTTAATTTGATGTATTTATGGGCAGATCTGAATTTCCACGCATCCTTTATGGTGAACTAGGGATTCTTTTTTCTTTCTCTTCACGTAATGCTACTTGACGTCGTTGCACTGCGCTACGCCCATTTTCACCTCATTTGACTATTTTCTTCCTGTAAAGGGGGGAGGATTCTGAGAAGACATCCGACATGAACTTGTTATGCGCGTCCTTCGCCAAATGAGCCACCATTTTGTTTTTACAGTATAACCTCACGTTGCACTCTTCGAAGTACCTCGGGTGTGTGCCCCTATACTCCTTGTGCGCTATGAAAGCCTCATCCTCATTATCCGAGCTGTAGAAATAAACCGAATCTAGTGGGTCGTTTGCACCCATTCCGTAGTTCAAATAATTCCAGTCTATGACGATATCATCTGGACTAAGTCCATGGGCATATCTAGCTATCCTCTCCTCATTTGCTATATCCTTCAAGTACTTAATGAGTTGCGGTTCCGAGAGGTTAATTTCTGAAATATATTTGTAGGCATGGTTGGAGTTCCTATCATGTATAACGGAGTTAATTAGGTTTAGCGATTTCTGCACTTTCTCATCGTACTTGTGTTTTTTAGCTCTGTTCTTGATATCGTAAATTATGGATGAATCAGTTAGGTCAAGAAAAGTATCCAAATCCTGTAAGGATTCTGACCACTTGAAAATATCATCTGCGAGTCGAAATCCATCACACAGCATCAGCTCCATAACTCGGACCTTCCTATGAGTATACACTTGTTTGAATAGAGAAAATCTGTTCATATAAACAGTCCAAACAGGATGGATCTCCTTAACGTTGTACGCTATATGGCCATTAATAACGGAACTTTGGCTAATAATTCGATTACAATTCAGAGATGGAAGTGTTCCATTTGGCGGGGCAATAGTTGCATCTCTCTGCAGATAATCAAATTTGTCCGCATCCAATCCATTCATATTATTACATATAATGTCGTACGAAGCTTCTATCAAAGAATCTACAGGATCTACCCCGCAGAGCGATTTGTGGTGTTCTCTACCCCTTATTAACTTTTTTATAATTTCGATATCCGTGGAGTCTAGTACATCATCCTGATCAATCAAATTTTCTATAATGTGTTCAACAATTTTGAGAGACGTAGATGCATGGTTCCATTTAATATCTGTGTCTTCTTTTTTATAATTCATAAAGAAGCTTTCAAAGGTATGACTGAATGGGCCATGTCCCAAGTCATGACAGAGCCCAGCTATTTGTACACACCGAAGCATTTTATTTAATTCTCCACAGTATGGAGATAAATTATAGCGATTACACAAATGAACGAAATATTTTGCAGACAAATAGCCAACTCCTAAGCTGTGCTCAAATCTGGTGTGGGTAGCTCCGGGGTACACAAATTGGCAAACACCTAACTGAGATAAATTTCGTAATCTTTGGAAAAAAGGATTGTCAATAATATTTTTAAACGTCCAATTATCAAACTCGATAAATTGGTGTATTTTGTCGCATATGGTTTTGGTGTGTTTTTTTTTATTTTTACAATCACAAGGATCGAATTGGCTAAAAATATTGTTGCAGAAAATTCTTTTCTTTTTTACACTTAAGGCAAAGTTGAGGATTTGTACAAATTCGGAGAAGGAGATTCCCATTTCGTTCTTTACCCTTTCGAACTTCCTTCCCTCTATGATTATGCGCTTGAACAAATCTACATTTCGAATTTTGCTCTGTTCAAATTTGGGCCACAAATGCGGTAGACCGAAATGAATGCACATCATCAGCAGGTCATTTACGTCCATCACTTTGTAGATATAATTTATCAACCTTTCCTTATCTCTGTCCGTCGTGGGGAAGGTTTTAATAACTTCTGACTTTATGTACATGTCAAAGTACATGTACTCGCCTTTTTTTTCTGCGTGGTTTCGCTTTTCCTTCGCTCGCTCATAGTAGTCCTGCATGGCTGCGATTTCTTTGCAGGCATAGGTCACTTCGTTCTTCGTAGCGGCGTTGTCCCTTCCATTCAGCACTTCTCCCCCATTTGGCACGATTCCCCCATTTGGCACGATCCCCCCATTTGGCACGATCCCCCCATTTGGCACGATCCCCCCATTTGGCACGACCCCCCCATTTGGTGTGACTTCCGCCTGCTGTCCATTCTTCTGCACCCCATTACATCGGTCGCCTTTTACCCCATTCGCAGGGGAGTGACCATTACACAGCTCGGGATCTCCCAGGTTGCCCAAATCCCCATTACGCTGAGTCAATTTCCCATTTACGTTGACGTCATTCTGTAAATTATTTTCATGGGAGTTTACAAATTGCACATTCGATTGGCTACTTATATCCACATTTTCATCATTGCTCATACCAGTGCAACTTGTCACCGTAAGGTACGAAACATAGCGTAAAAAATCGTACACGGTTCTTACATTTCTCAGTTCCAGGTTTTGTATAATTTTATCCTCTCTGTCTAGGCATATGTTTCGTAAAAATTCCTTTACACTCGAAATTTCGCACCCTGGACCAATATTGTTGTATTGCATGTTCATGATTTTTTTTTTTTTTTTCAAAATACTACCTGTTTATTTCTCACACGTCTGCTTTTAAAGAAACTACGGTTTGTATTTCCTCATGAAGAAGATTCTTTCCTGCAACATCGTTGAAGGGATGTTCAGCTTGTGGGCGACAAAATTTATGGCGAAAGAGTTCACCCCCCCTGCTGAGGATGGGCAATTTTTGGTAAACGCTTGAACACCACGAGTGTTTGGAGCTGTGGGTGTGGACGAATCAAACAAGCTACGCTGAGGTACACGCTTTTGTACGTACTCCAAAAAGCAGTAATGCTGTTCCATGTGGTAGTAAAAAAGAAAAGGGTGTAAAATAATGCGGGCACCTTTTTCCACGTTTAAACAATTATAAAAATTCAAATTACAGATAATAGGGGAGGTGGACGAAATGAAAATTCACATTGCCCTTATGGCAAATAATCGTTAAAGAGAAATTAGGATGTTATTTCTGTTGAGGAAGAAAAGTTGTATTCCTGTTTTGTTCGTTTAATGCGTACTTGTGACAGCTGGGAAAAGGAACGACCGAATTTGCAAAAAAAAAAAAAAAATAAAAAAAAAAAAATAGCGTTGCACTGCAAATGGTCACATTGTATATGAGTGCAAGAAAAAAAGGGTTCTTTGCTTTGCTATCTTTCGCATCGCATTTCGTCGCTTAGCTTTTCGTTCCGTTTCGTTTCGCACCTTTCCGCTTCGTATCTTTTCGTTTCGTTCCTATTTCCTTTGCATCGATTTTTCTTTTTTTTTTTTTTTTTTTTTTTCGCGTTCCGCACCAAATGTACATTTTTCCTTCTACACCATTCCGCAAAAAATAGCTCCACTTGTGTGCACAAGTTGGAATTAATCAAAATGTGGAAAAGGAACAAAAGAACAATAGTTTTGCTGCTGCCCGAATTAGCAAAAGTTTTAACTTATATTTGGCCATTAAAATATGCGCTGAATTCTTTCTACCTTTTTCACCCATTTCCGTTTGCATGCGCGAGTTGAGAGCTAGGCAATGCTTATCATTTCGTGTAGATGGATATGTACACAGGATAAGGTGAACGAATCGGAGGAATACCCATGGGAACTGTTGCGACGATGACAAGCTATTATTGCAATGGATGGTGTAGTGAGGAGCAGGGTGTGCCTATGCAAAGAAAAACGTGGATACATAGGGGAATATAAGTATATGTACACACATGTGCTTCTTTTTCATTCTGATACTAATAGTTGAAAGGATACCCCTCTAAAATGGCCTCTACTACGCTGGAGTGACCGCTTCTCTTAAAGACACATCACCATTCCGTAATACACCACTTTGAAAACGCTCATTCGTTGCTTCACACTCCTACATGGAGAGAACTGCAGAAGAATGGAAAAAGGGAAACATTGGACCCACATAACTGCGCAGATCAATTGAGAAAAAAAGGAGAAAAAAAAACCTTTAAAATGGAGTTATGCTGTTAACAAATGATAGGAATATGATGAAACAAAATTTCGAACAACACAACGTCAGTTCATTTTTCGGTCTTAACGTGTGACAAGTCGTCATTGTACCAGTTTGGGGTAAACGCAGCAGGGGGTGCTCAAGAGGGATGGCGCAAAACACACGGGTGGGTCCTTACAAAATATGCACTCCTTCCTACGTCAGGCCCCTTATCATCCCCGCGTGGTTAAGTTTACGAGGAAGTTTACATCTTACTATGTTCGCTTGGGCCTGACGGGCCATGCACATAAGCAATTAAATACACTTACGCCTAAGCGTACTTCTCCATCAAAAGAATGTGAACTTTTTAGTAAAACATTTTAAATGGTGCAAAGGCGATTCACTCACATCCACCTCTTCAACCGCTTCAAATTTCCGCTCCGCTGTTCTGACCTTGCAATTATCATTTTTTTTTTTTTTTTTTTTTTTTTTTTTTTTTTTTTCTTTTGCGCCCTATTGGATTGTAATTTGGGCGGTGAAAGCTAAAGTGGCACGAACAGGAGACTCTCTAAACGGTGCAAAATACGGAATTGTGAAATGTACTTATATAAAAAGAATGTTTTAATTTTTTTTTCTTTTTTTACATTTTCGACACACAATACATAAAAAGGCGCCCGAGCGATCGTACCACGTGGCGTCACCACATAGAACGAAAACGTCGCAGAAAATGATGGAAAAAGAGAAAAAGGAAAAAGTTTATTACACATACATGGAAGGATAAGGGAGCAAATATAGGAGTGATTACTTACGCGATTAGAGGGGGAAAAAAGCAAACTCCCCTTGTTAATGGATATCCCTTACCTCTGAACAAGTTCACATTCGTCATGCGCAAAAAGGGCACATAATCACCTATGTACCTATGCACATACACGCATATATGACGGCGCATTCGCCAGACGGGAAGTACAAGCGCAACTCCTTCACACCTATTCATAATGTTTCTAACCTTCGTGAGGCATACCCCCCCAAAAACTCCAAGAAATGTGTTTTTCCCGTGGCACAACTTCAGCATACACAAGTCAGGGAGCTTCCTTGAAAAGAACAGACTAGCACTGAGGGTGCCAATTAATTTAACGAAATTTGAAATTAGAGAGTACTTAAGGAAAATATATAATGCCAAGGTTATAAAAGTGAACACATTAATTAAGGTACCAGAGAGAAGAAGAAATTTAACTGACTATCGTTTCAATTATTATCGAAATGGGCCCAGATATAAAAAGGCAATCATTACATTAGAGCACGAAGTACCTGATAGTGTAAAAATGATTCAGTCTTGTAAAAATATAGGAAGAAATCCATATATAACAAAAAAAAATGTCATTTATGGTGTTCGAAGTGATGTGAAAATCACACCTACACGGTCACAACTGTGGCATATGGGCGAATGCAGATATTCTTGGAGGTTACCTCTGACCAATTTACTGGCTGATTATAAAATGAATTTAAACCCTGACTTAAGGATTGACGAAAACCTTGTTCAACTTGCCCCTGATGTGACCAAACCGTTTATGCATTCGGGCATTTCGTCGGAAACGTTTAAACCGAACAGCGTGGCGGAACAGACCTTTCCTAAGGTAAGTATTTTTCTTCTTAAAAAAAGCAAGTGTTTGCGCAGGGGCGGAGCCTCTCAATAAATGGCACAACACGCAAAAAAGAAAAAAAAGGAAAAAAGAAAGAAAAAAAAAGAATTAACGTCCAGCGAGAATACTTCATTTTTTGAAAAAACGGAAAAAAAAAATATATTCACTTTCTAACCCATAAACAATACATTCGTGTGCGTTATGCCAATGGAATACATTTCGACCTGTACCACGTATGTAGGTGCACATTTTTTTTTTTTTTTTTTTTTTTTTTTTTTCCTTTTCTCCCCCGGTCAATATATACGTAGATCGATTTAACCCCCTGGAGAAGACAAGTGAAAAAAATTTACGAGTCGGGTACGTTAGCACCGCCCGAATCATTTCCCAAGGATGCTAAAAGACATCAAACGATTGAGTATGCTGGTGAAAATAAAAATTTTAAGAGGTCATCCAGAAGCAGTCAGTGGAAGGCCCCTTCGTAGACATAACAAATGCCTACATTTCCACATTTATATAATACTCTTGCCGGATGAGGCATTCTTTTTCGTTCATTTCCCGTTGCTTCACTTGCCTTGCTACTTTAGGATCTGTTCGATTTTGTTTCTGCATTTTTTTTTTTTTTTTTTTTTTTTTTTTAAACTTTCACAAAACGTTTCATGTTCTTTTGAGTGGTATGTTTTTCAGTTAATATTCAACACAGCCGTTTCGTGAATTTGCAGTTTAAGGCAATGTTGCACTGGGAAAGTTGCGGAGCCCAGCATGCGGTGGCCAGCATGTAGTTTCTCACTTTACACCTCGAGCCGTTTACGAGTAGCGCAGGTTGGATACGCGAGTGTGTACTCGTTGCTTCGGCAAATGGTTACTTCACTGCGTCGTTACGTCACTGCGTCCTCTACGCGAAGCTATGCGCATGGGCAATGCGCAAAATCGGCAATAACTAACGAAACGTACCATCGAAAAATATTTTCACCGTTCCTACTGATCCTTCTTTTGACACATTTGTGGGGTGGATATGTATGTACAAGTGCGTACCCCCTCACGCATTATGTACATTTGAGCGTATGTACTTTTGATAGTATGTACATTTGAGAATACGTGCACTTGATCGTATGTGCACAGTTTCAGCCTTTACTCAAAGGGCAGCGCAGAAAAATGGAAAAAAGGGTGACAACGTTTGGAGTGTATCACGACCCCTATCGCCTACGTTCTCTAAAGGGGTGTTCTACTGAGTGTAATGACGCTTGGCCTTTATGTGAAAAGTTTAGGTGGAAAGGGGGGTGGAGGAAGCGGGGCGCGGGGGGGGATAAAAGGGAAGCGAGAAGGAAGCGAACCGAGTAAGAAGTGAAACGATTAACGAAGCGAGTAACGAAAAAAGCAGTGATAAGGGGAACGATAAATAAAAAGAAAAGAAAAGCAAATACAAATGCAATTGCAAGCGCAATTGCAAACACGCAACTCTGCGTGAGTCGAATTTTCTTCTTATTTGCTGGAAATTGCGAACAGTCGGAGATGTGTGCATGCATTCAGTTTTTTCTTTTTTTTTCCCAAAAGGGCATAAACAAAAAGGTGTAAACTTTTCTTTACATCCCGAAGGATGGCACGTGAAGTGCACATATATATTCAGTGCATTCATTTATATATAAATTTCTAACGAAAAAAGAAAAAAAAAAATACAGCTCAAAAGTGGTGTGTCTTTGTAAATGCAGTATAGATAAGGGCAAAGTGTAAATCTGGGAAGTGTATTAAAGCGGTTCTTGTGCCGTTAAAAAAAAAAAAAAAAAAACAAACAAGCGAATAAATAAGCGAACACATGATAAAAAAAAATTGAACCGAACGACGCAATCGTAGGTGTAAAAAAAAAAAAAAAAAAAAGCTCATCTATTTTTATTTTTCAAAAGTGTTCATGAAAAATAGAAAAAAAAATCGATATGAATAAATTAGGCAAGTGCAAATAAGAGATGTGAAAATTGCCACACGCATCCGAAAAGCTAGAAGGGCTAGAAAATAAATGATACACAAAAAAAAAAAAAAAAAAAAAGTAAAATACGCGATGCAAAATAAAGCGAAACAAGAAAAAATCGAAGATAAAACGAAGAAAACGCAGAAGCTAAAACACAAATGCAGCATTTCTGCAGATAAGCATCTTAAGATGTTCATTCTAGAAACACATTTTTTTCCATGTTATTTTTTAACCCTGTACATGTTTTGTCAAATAGTATTAATACTTTAATACGCTTCTCACTTTTGTAAAACTTAGTGTGTTAACACAAGAAGTAGCGTTTCTTTACATTTTGTTTTATCCTCATCACATTAATAGAACTTACACGATCGTAAGTTCAACAGTCATGTGAATTCTCTCGCGCGAGCATATGTGTTTATGCTCGCTAGTGTGTTCGCATATTCGTGCGACCTTACTATGTATGACATCGCGTAATTGTTCGCACACGTTCCCCCCGCGAGCGTATGATCCTTCGTGCGTATGCCCGCGCGTGGTCATGTTCTTGTGCAGTATACTAGCTTTGTGGGGATACCTGTGTATCGTGTTATAGCGCTGAGCACATGCGCAGTATTCTTTGCATACGCGAATTATTACTTACGCGCGTGTAGTGTTTTACGTAAATATGCACAGTACGTACCACACGCGTGGCACGAGCAGTATACATACCTATGCACTGAGCGCACATGTATACAGCGCACAGCATACGCGCGCGCTCGATGCCCCTCTCTTCACAGTGCATGATTTAAAGTTACACAATTTTCAATTTTTTAAAAAACGGAAGTATTCGCGAACTGGGCAAAGTTGTTTGCAAAGCATTTGCCGCGAGAGTTCGTGTAATTTTTGTGGTGCCTTACCTGATAGACACATGCACACATGCAAGCAAAAATTCGCGGATGCTCTAAAAAAAAATATATTAAAATAAAAAAAAAAAAAAAAAATACACGCAGAGTGAAAGCGGTATTTGCGAGCGAAAAATATCGAAAAAAATATAACACAATAAAAAGAGAAACATATGAGCGAAATAATCCAGCGAAACGAATAAGCGCAACGAACGACCGAATTAAACTAACGAGGAAATAATAACTGAGCACACGAAACACAATACACAAAAGTATGACATAGGAAAAGAAAAGAAAAAAAATGATAAGCAAAATTTTATGAACACCAGTGGCACGTCAAACGAAGTGTATAAAAAATCCAAAATAAAGCCTAGCGCACAAAAATTATGGAGAAAACATGGAGTAGCATATGTACATTACAATTGTGTTACTCGCTCGCATGATGTTACATATGCATACCTTAAGCATACACATACATATTCGTATGATATATATGTAGATTATGTGCGTATGTGCCCTTGTATATACATGCGCATTCCCCTGCTTATATACGCTGACTTCATAGTTACTGAGTTCGTTGGCAAACATCACTGGCAATATATATATATATATATATATGTATATTTTTTTTTTCTTTCTTTTTTTTTCGTGCGGCCATTGTTCATATTCCAAACATATGCGTAAGCAATTAATTTATGCATATATGCATGCCTCGATTCTTCCCGCCCCGTATTCCTTGTACACATTCGTCAATAAAAGTTTTCATAAAATACGTACATGTATTTTGTGTGTGAGAACACACGCATTATATTATGCGTAAATGCCTATGGCTATGTTACAAGTGTACTACCCATTACACACGTGTGCGCATTCGTACAGTTGTCTTATGTGAATACGTATATGTGTGTGTATATATATCTGCTTAAAACATTTTCCCCTCAGTTTTTCGTGTGTCAAATGTACCATATAAGAATATGTCTGCCCCTTCATATGTGTACAAAACTTTTTTCGTTGTTTTGTTTTTTTTTTTTTTGCTAAATTTGGCTTCACCCCATTTCGGTTTATTTTATTTTTTATAATTTTATTTTATTTTTTTTTTTTACATTAAATGTAAGAACAACGATTACATATTGTGCACTCCAATGTGAAGGCCAATTTCAGGAATTTTGTCAAAACTTCGCTAAGTTTTAGAATTCTACAAATTTTACCAATTTTTATCAAAAGATTTTTCAGTGGTAATTCTTTTTAATTATCGTTTTTTTTTCCCCCCCTACGTCTTGTTTTTTTTTTTTTTCGTAATTTTTCCAGTATTGATTACGTCCAATTGCATATTATGCTCCCGCACACACCCATTTTCTTAACTATCTCGTATTCCACGCTTTTATGTCAACAACTCCCTACTTTCTGTGAAAATATACATATAGAAGAGCGCATACACACGTCAAAGGTAGTGGATGTACGAGTGCGAGAAATTGTACATGTCCCAGGGCATATGTGCATATGGACACATGTGTTCGCCACCACCAACACCCCTTCTCTTGTGCACGCTAGTACCCTTTTTTTGTTCAACATGGGCATGTAGTTGCGACGTGTTGTCCAGGGCTCCATGAAGAACACTACAGAAGTTTATGAATTACACGATAATTAAAAACAATTCATACGCTTTAATTGTTTTGAATTCCCTTTACATTTTTATTTTTCGCGTCATTTTTTGTACATGTTTGTATAAATTTATGTGCGTGTGCATATGTTTATACATGTATATGCATGACGCCTTCCTTTTTAGTCATGCCCTTTTATTTACTCAGCTTTTTTGTGAAAGCAGATTAAAATGTCTCAGCCCATGCAAACTGCAAAAATATTTCTTTAAAAGAAATATGTATTTTTACCCATGTGGCAAATGATCATTTATTATTTTGCATATTTTTTATGAACATATCGTGGAAGATAGTTTTCTCTACTTCTATCCCTTTTTTCTTTTTTTTTTTTTCTTACAGTCTATTTTCGTGTTTTTTTTTTTTTTTTTTTTTTTATCACTTCAAAGAGATATATGTCCTTTTTTTGTTCCCATCGTATTACACAACTGTGTGCCTTACAAGTATTCAAATTTATAAAATTGTTGAACAGTACAATTGTGAAGAATGTCGGAAAGCATTCATCCCTATATAAATGTGCATTTTTTCGACAGTTGCAAATTATATAGAATACAATAACTGTTGCAACGTGTTGTGCATTTTTGTGTAATTTTCCGGAGTTGCTTTTTAATTTACGAATAACTCTGTACGATCATTTTTTTTTTTTTTTTTTTTTTTTTTTTTACACATTCATTGTTTCTACATTTGTTCCCCCCCTCGTCTTAAAGGTGTTATACCTTTGTACACCATAAATTGTCAAAAAATAAATTGATAAAACCTCGTTACTTTTTTTTTTTTTCATGTACACTTTATTTTTCTCATCTGCCTGTCGCGCATGTATCTTTTCTTTATTTGTGTCTTCTTCTAAGAACCAAAAAAGAGGACGCCTTTTCCATTATCAATATTCTTAGTATGCTAGCTAGGAAGTTGCATATCACGATGTGTGTGAACGACGAGCGAATTGTTAGTATACTTATTAATGCACACATAAACACACTTATTAATACGATTATGCATGTTACATGCATATTTGTATATACATACGTAGGTACAACTTGTGAATGAAAGAAGGGGGGCATGTGTATTGCGCTGATAGGTTAATCTTGGGACTGGAAATAGTTCGATGCGTATGATTTACTTCACATTTGTGCCTTTTTTTTTTTTCCATCCCCCCTTTTTCGTTTCACTTTCTCGTTATTTTCGCAAATTCTCGTGTACGCGTCCTTTACAATTTTTAAGATTTTTTAACCTTAAGAAATATTTATCAATCTTTCTGTCAAAGTACTACATTTATTTTTTTTTTTTTTTTTCCACCTTTTTTTTGAATATTCACTGCACCATTGTTTCATGTACTCCATTTTCCGCCGCCTATGTTGCGAGAGAATAGTTCTTTTTTTTGCATGTGCATATATCTATATAGAGAAAAGCAAAGCCTGCGACTTGGTGAGGAAAGCCACCATGCGTCCATCCCTCGATGTCGCCTTGACATTATATTAATCTTAAAAAATTAATGCATGACTTTGTTTATTTTTCACTTAATTAAAGGTTCTCCATCAGGGTCTGCATTTGTCCATGTAGAATATTTCCCTATACACTGTTCGGTGTACAATCCTCTATATTAACGCTTGTTTATGCGACCCTGTTTGTGCACGCCTAATGCACACTTGTCCGTGTAGACTCTCCGTTTCCTCTGTCCACTCTTGTATAAGTTCATACCAAGGTGTCGCTCTGGTGTCACGAATTGAAGCCATAAAAATTTGTTTGTTTTGGTGTAGAATAAAATATTACGAATTTTTAGCGATATAAGTGCGTAAAATAAGTGGAAATATAAACCGTTTGATGCACACCTTTAGAGGAACGGTACCAAGCTCTCGATTCTTTATGTACAACATTGTTCATTTACGTACGTAAATACAATCTTTTTAATTACATATTTATACATTTTTTTTTTTTTTTTTTTTTTGGCGCACCATCGAAATCTGCTCGGCCCACGTAGTATTTGTGTGCATGTGCATACAAAATATACATTGGCTACGATTACGTGTAGATCGCCGTTCCCTGGAGTAACATTATCTTTCTGAAGTACCTCCAAAGGAACATATAACTTAAATCGAATTCTGTTCTCGCTGTCTGTTTGTCCCTCATCCATGCCAATGCTTCGACAAATGAATGATGAAATGTGCGCAAAGGAAGAATTGTCAAAGGTAGAGAAAAAGATAAGAAGAAAATGCAAAGGAGACAAGGCGGATAACAATGATGATGGTGAACATTTTACAAATGATGGAAATTTACCCTATTCAAATTATTACGCTGAAAGAAATGACGATGAAGGTTGTAACAAATCGGATGATCAATCGGATGACGCACCATACAATTTGGGAAATGCAGTGAGTAGAAATATTAGAACAGATGGAGTTCTCAATGAGGGAGATGTCTACCATAGAAAATTTAATAGCGGCCATGCCTATGATGAAGAATATTCTAACGTAAATGACAATACAAGAGGAGGTATGTATGAAGAGAATGTTCGTATTGGGGAGGCAGTGAACAAGGGTGGAACAAACTTAGAATCGAACCTAAAGGAATCATTTATGACAATGCTTAATATGAAATGTAATATGCAAGAGGGAAAAATACAGGATAGGGAGATCAGCTCGTATAAGGAATTTTTAAAAAATAATTCGAATGCAGATTTGAGCGATCCTGTTACCATCTATGAGGAAAACACCAATGGGAAAAATGGCTTAGATAATGTATCCAATGATGATTTCGTCCATCAGGACAAACAACACCAGTGCAATGAGATGAGTAGGGATGATTTTGTTAAAGAGTACAACGAATCGTCCAGTGCTTATCAAGATAGAGAAAATAGGGGAGTAACCCATTTTGTGGAGCATAAGAAAGCATACGATGATCGAAGCGGCCAATTTGAAGACCCTCCGAGAGAGAAGAAAAAGCATCCTCCGAAGCGTGCAATGGGTGGCGCACCTAGTAGTGGTGAATATGATTCGAGTGAAGGTAACGGAGATACGCTTTACTGCGTAAAAAAGGAGAATGGATCTGGTGGATCCAATGAATCTGTGAAAGGGAAGGAACTCATGACTAACGAGGAAGAGAAATATTTCAGTAGGGACATTGCGAAGAAAATTTTAAACAACATGGACCTTATGTACAAGCTCAGCAGAGGCACACACTCCCGGGAAGATGCAGATGCTAATGACGAGGAGGAAGGGGATAAATTCAAAATGAGGCTCCTCAACAAGTACAACACCGTGAATTATGTAAGCAATGTAATTCAAGATTTGAGTAAAAATCGTGGAGAGGATGAGAGGGAAGAAAATGACAGCGGAGTAGACAGGATTATGGGCACTTCATTTGGCATCAACATGGGAGCTGTTGCGGAAGGTTCTGATGTGAACAATAAGAATGGTGGTAACTACAAGGTGATAAATACAAATGTGAATAGCGGTAGCGATAAACACGACCTTCTCATTCCTAGTGGTGGCAAGGTGAAAGCACTAGTAAACAGACGAGGAAAAAAGAAGCAGACGATATTGACAAAGAGTAAGGAGAATATTGTTGTTGGGCATGACGAAGAGGAGGAAGATTATTCAAAGGGAATGTACATCATGCATGAAAATAACTCCAGTAATGCTTCACAAAACAGTAATAAAATTAGCCCAGGCCAAGATGGCATCCAAAGTGGTAACAAATTGTCCGGGTCAAGTAATTCTAACGGACCTAATCTGCAGAAGCGTGTAGAGTGTATGATGAAGGGAAGTTCTTCTATTAATAATTATGACTACAGTAGTTATGGAGTTAACAGTAAAGGAAACCCTGTGGAATTGATGAAATCGAAGCAGAAGTATTCTAGCCAGGCAGGAGAGCATAAATATGTAGTGGGTCAGAACAACAATAGGAGTAGCAGTTCCACTAACCCCGTCTACCACATAAGTGGAAATAAAATGGGGAAAAGTAAAACCGAGTCCAACGGAAATATTAATACTTATCAGAATGGTGAGTACTCCGAAAGGGAGAGTAACTTGAAGAATCTTGACCGAAAGGAAGAAGAAGCCACAGCTTTCTCCAATTATAACATTTCCATGGGGAATAAGACAAGTAAAGTTCGGGAAATTGCACCCAATGAATTCCCCGTTAACAGTACAATGAACAACTTTTGTGGACTCATACAAGGCAATAATAGAAAAAATAATGACACCAAAAAATCAGGCGCCAATTTGGTTAATATAAATTGCGAGGGCAGGGGTGTTGATCACAACCAAGGTTCGAACAACTATAAGGGAATGTACACGATGGACGGGGATGGTACAGAACGGGCAAATGAATCGGTCCAATATAACTGCGATGAAAACTATAGCAAGGAAATTCCGGCTAAAGTAAACTACCACAGTGTATTTTCGTCGCGTATTCGAAATGTGAAAGGAGAAAAGTACAGCTACTTGAAAAAGTCCAAGAAATGTTCTAACCTTGCCAATGTGAACTCCGATGCTCATGTAGAAACGGATGGTGATTATGGTGGAAGCTACCAGAGGAAGGACGAGTCGGCTAATTCTCAAATGAAGGACCCGCTTAGATACAAAGGGGGTAAATCTCACAAGGAAGAATCCATTAATGGTAAAAATGGCAAAGGGGAAAATGTTTTTGAAGAATATGACAAAGGAAGTGATGTGAGTTACCCCGATGAGGGGCACGATCGTCAGGGTCAAGAAAATCCATCTCGCGAATTTCACCAATCCTGTCAATCTGCTCAGTCTGATAAATCTCACCAATCGCACCAAGTAGATATGCTGACAAATCTCCCACCAGAGGTATTCCAAGCTGGTTGCACTAGCAATAACGCTCCCGCACGGTATGTGCATAAACGCTATAGCCGTAACGGAGAAGGGGAAGTGGAACAGTTCTACAAAGTGGAAGAAGACGAAAAATCTCACGTGGCAGACCATACGCATGAGTTAAATGAGAATGAACAGAAAGATGAACAAAATTATTGCGACCAGTGGAATGAACATTTTTTAAATGCACTGAATGATGTTAAAAGGAAATTGAAGCAAGCTTCCAATAAAGGAGACTATTCGAAAAGTGGCTCATGTTCTGTATCGGCGAAAGACGTTATGAATGTGGAACACGAGATGGAAAATTTTACCAAGAACAAAAATAGTTTATACCTGAACAACTATGAAGAAATAAGCAAAGCCATTTTTAACATAACAGATAATCCCAAAATTGATGATCTTACGAAGAAGAAGCTGCTGAGTAGGATTGAGAACTCCTTTTTTACAGATAAGAATGACATCATGCCACTGTTGCATGGAGAAGGAGAAGGGGATGCGATGCAGGGAGAAATGCACCAGGGGGACTACATGGAAGTTCTGGCGGAACAGGAAGAAGTTGTAAAAGGTGTCTCCAGATGCGGTTCCAAATGCGGTTCCAAATGCGGTTCCAAATGCGGTTCCAAATGTGGTTCCAAATGTGGTTCCAGAAATGAGGCAATGGGGGGGACAAGAAATAGCAACAAGAGTCTCCCTAAGAATGGCACAAGAATCGTACACCAGGGTGATCACCAGGAACGGTTGGGTTACTTCAATCAAGGCGAAAGTGTCAGAAGAAGCAAAAAAAATGAATTCAAAGTTCAGCACACTTCCTATCCCATCGATGGTGTGAGAAACCGGAATTCGAACGAATGCTTCGGCGAGCACTTCGATGAATGCTTCGATGAAAATTTTGGCAAGAGATGTTCTACATTACAACAGATGATGGGGCCCCACGAGGGACAACAGTCGGGTGGAAATGCCGATTATGCTTATGAGGAGAGTAAGGCGCACTTGTACGATATGAATGGAAAGGAGAACACAAAAAATGTTCGTGTTAAAGGAAGAAGAAATAAGAGATCCAAAAAAAGCATGAATGTTACAGACGAAAGAGGAAGAGAAGACGAAGCGTTACAACTGGTGGGTGAAGGTATGAAGGAGAAGTATGAGACATGTGATGGGATAAGAAATGGAATGAGTGGTGCCGATAACGGTAACGCTGTGAGTAGCGAAAACATCAGCGTTGTTAGTAGTGGCAAGAATGAAGGAAATTACGTAGACGAGATGAACATCAACCTAACACATAAAAATTTGGTGCAGGAAGGCCCAGTGAAGGCCCCCCTAGGTAGTAGAACACTTAAAAGGGGAAAACGACCTAATAATTTTAAGGAGAATAATGACCATGGGGAATTGAAGAAAGTAGCAGCGAGAAAGTGCGAAAGGGCCAAAGAGGTGGAGAAGTACGGAAGGGAAGTAATCGACCATGCTGATGATCGTCTCTTTCTGTATAGCAATGTTGGCAGGGGTAGCAGCCTCGGAAGCGGATACACAGCTGGCGGTGAGACGAACGTGAACAACGAAGAATTCTCGAGCAGAAAGTTTCACCCCGAAGGGAAGAAGCACTCGACGCAGTACGTCAGCATGAAGGATGAGGCATATCCATCCGTGGAAACGAACAAGTCCGTGTACCCAAGAAAAAGAACAGAACATGAGGAGGAAGACCTGAGTCTAGTTAGCGTACGAAACGAATACGACGATGGTAGAGAAATGGCAAGCACCATGAGCAGGTACAAATCTGATGATATATTCATTAAGAAATATGATTTAACAAATGATGAAAAGAAGCAGAAGTTGTACTTAGCCGATATTATGCGAAGCAATGAATTGAAACAAATGAACGACAGCTACTTTAAGTTGAGCTCGAACTTCCCAAGTAACCTCCTAAGTACCAGTACTAGCAGCAGCTATAGCAATGACAACCTGAGGGGCAGCACCAACAACTACAGTTTTAATGAACTTTCTTCCAACACATTAACAAGCAAATTTCATTTGGATGAGAGCATGCCCAGCAATATGAATCTGAGCTCACAAATGTATAGAAATAACTACAGCTCTTATGAGAAGAAGAAAAAAAAATCAGACAAGAGAAATTTGAGCAGTTTATACAACAATACACCCACGACATATGCCACGTGCATGAATGACAGTAGTAGCACAACAATGAAGTTGATCGACCATGACATCAGCAACGATGAGATTATGAATCAGAAGGCTAAGAATTATATTATGTCTGTGAACGGGCAGAACGACAAAGAGGGTGTGAAAGACAATCAAAACGCTGATATGCATATGGAGTATCTCACGAAGGAAATCATTAAAGGGAATAAAAATATTATTAACTTGAATAAAAAAACGGGAGATAATAAGATGCAGGGGGAGAAGAACGATATGCTGGTGATTCCCGAAGGCACTCCATTGAGCGATGCTCTTAGCAGCAACCCCAATTTACCGTACGGGTTGATTGTGGATGGTGTTGATGATCACATCGGTAGCCACACAATTCATGCGAACCGTACAAACCTTACGAACAGCAACGTTGGAAACGATAATGTCCACGTGGAAGCATCTGTAAAGGGATATGCAGAAAGATTGAACGAAAAGGAACTAGCCGAGGATGGTAAGAACCACAGTGAGAATGGAAAATACTTAAATTTCCTGAAGAAGAAAATATCTTCCTCGCATTCGGACCATAAAGGATCCGACGTGTCTAATCATATGAGACATAACATGCTGCATCAAATTGATGTGAAGAGCGAAAATGAATTCTTGCTGAACAGAAACAACAGTTTGAATTTAAATTTTGGAGAACTCTCACAAGGAATGTTGGACTATGATAATATGGAGGATGAGCACAGTGGTGTTAATAGTAGCAGGAACCACGCATACGATGGCATGGTCCGAGTTAAGGATGAGAAGATGTGCAACTCCAATTTCTCCGATCAGGTTAAAATGTCTGAGAGCTTTGGTCAGCAGATGGTCATCGATGCAATGGCGCCAACGGACAAGGAGGAGCAACTGGGAGAGGATGCTGCAAATGGAACAATTAGTGAAACTGTCAGTGGAACGATTATGGGGGCGATTGATGGATCACCTACCGACCAGGCTGTTGGTTTGCCCAGTGATGCCCCTAACGAACCATCGAACCCCAGTGGGTCGAGCCCAAAAAATGAAATTGACATATCAATTTGCACGCTGGCCAACTGTCCCACACACAACCCTCAAGTTTACACAAAAAATGGTTCTAGAAAAGGAGACGGGCAAGGAGAGGGAGGAATGATGCAAGAAGAAAATGATGAATTGAAGAGAATCCCTGGAGTTTATTACGACAAAAATTCACAGAGATGGTTTGGAGAACACAAAATAAACGGTGTAAAATGTGCCCAAAGTTTTGCTGTGAAAAAACATGGATGTGAAGAAGCGAAAAGACTAGCAATAGAATGGAAGAAAGCAAGAATAAGGGGAGAAGTATGGGATCGATTTATAAATAAAAAAAAGAAAAGTAGTAACAGCCCCAACTGTGTGAATAAGACAGCCAAGACTAGCCGACCATCTGTGGAAGAATTACGAATAAAGTACCTATCCATGAGTAAGAACATGCCGAAGGTTAGAGGAGTGTGGTTTAACTCGACTCCACAAAGAATGGGATGGGTAGGACAAGCATACAAAAAGTGTAAACGAATTGAAAGAATATTCTCTGTTAATAAGTACGGTTTCGAAGGTGCAAGAAAATTAGCCATTGCATTTAGAAATTCACAGAAACCGTCCAACGAAGATAGCGATGAAGACAGTTGGTCTAAGAATGATAAAATGGCCATAGAAGGTGGAGAGGAAAATTTAAATAATTATGAATACAAGAATGAATACTCAGGGTCGAACGAATTAACAATTAAAAATAATAACAGCAGTAGTAGTAGCAGTAACGAAATTAATCATACCAAAATAGAAACGAAAGATACCAGAATAAATCTCTGTAGAGATGCTATCCTTTTCATTCTGCATGACCTAGAAACCATCCTCGAATTAAACATTCCTATGCTCCATAAAAATGTCAATATTTACAAAATTTGTATAAAGCATCACTTAAATTATTTAACTCTCATCAAAAGTGAAGAGCAGATTATTCCTTACCTCAACATTTTTGGGGATTATATTCAAAGATGCATTTTGCCGACTGATTTGCCCTACGCCGAACTCTACGTACTGATAGACTCCCTCGTCCATAATGACATTTTACCTTCATTTGATCACAAGGAAAACTTCTCCGAGTACGCCATGGCGGAGGACCCCGGAATTATTACCCCTTCCATGTTGCTGTGAATTTAATACGTGGGCGGAAACTCGGAAGGAAGAGAAATTGGTCTGGGAAGTAATTCTATGTTGGATCGGAGCGACCATGGGGGGAATAAGCGAGAGGCTAAACTATTGTGCATGCGCACAAGTAAGCAAATATGTGCACAGGGATAATTGACTATACCACAGGGAAAGGCGTACCTAAATAAAGCGCATGCAGGTTATCTGATGAAACCCTACCACATCCCCCATAGATTTGGCAAAATTTTGCTATTAACCGCGTGTCCATTTTTTGCAACATTTACAGGTGTATCTCCGATATGCCTGTGTTTTTTTTTTTTTTTTTTTTTTTTTTTTTGGCTGTCCACTACATTGCAACGTTGTAACGTTGCAATTCCATTTATTTAGAATTATCCTCCCTTTGCTTCATTTTTTTTTTTTTTCGCGAATGCTGTGGACGGTGGCGAAGTCGTTTGCAAGCCTGCACGATATTTATTTGCACCTTCGAGTGGACACAGCGCTTTTGTGCGAGGATGATCTCAGCATTTTGTCACGAGGTCGACCAGTTTAAGGACCATACACACGAATGCTGTTAGATGGAATTATCAGCAGATGTGGTTCAGTGAGCCTACAAGAACACATATTATCTTACATGCGTTTTTTCCTTCTTTTCAATTTCCTCCCCCTCTGTGTGCATGTGAAAAAAGCATTCATTGATGAATAGTGCCTTTTTTTTTTTTTTTTTTTAATTCTCAATTTAACGATTGCACTCTTTTACCACTCGGCTAATTGGCCTCGTTTCCTCCCCGTGCAATGTACTCACTTTTTACATTTTTTCACCTGTTCGCATCACCACATCGATTGCTTTGCGTCCTTTTTTTTTTTTTTTTTTTTTTTAATTGGCGCAAAACAAAATGGTCCCTTTATTCATGCACACATTTTTGAATAAGTCCAAACTGCTCATATGATGATCGAGATTTTTAAATCTTTACACAAACTGAAAGGTTAAATATGCATTTTTGCGATGAAGTGTAAAGCGCTGTATTGTAACTGCCAATCAATGTTAGTGGCACTTTTATGTTAAAGTCTTCTAAAATAGGGGCCTATATATTGTACAGCCATTTCGAATGAAATTACTTCATATGGTCAATGGGGGAAGGCCAATTCTGATAGACTTCTGCTGGGGGTCATTTTGGGGTCTACTGGGCAGTATGTCACATAGGTTGGGCAACCAACCGTGGTTACTCAGCAAAGGAAGGAAAGCGTAGCACACCCCCGATTTTGTTAATCAATCGAGGAGCTTCACATGGAATTACTCATCATGAGTAAAAGTAGCTCATTCATCGGGGGAAAAAAAAGGAAGGCGTAATTAATTTTTTTTTTTTTTTCTCACGTTTTTTCCAAAATGGAAACATCCCTCTTATAGGTGGAACAAAACTGAGCCACTCTGTACATATACAATTTGGTTATACGTCAGGGTGGTGGCAACAGAAAGATGCACCTTGCTGGATTCCTTCTTCCTCCTGATGACGATCAGCCGTAAGAATTGAGTTCACCTTTTTTCGACGAATTGAGGGAGCATGCAATCCCCTCCTCACAGGCATGGGGGCCATGGCACTGGGAAACATACATGTTTTGTTACATTTGTCATATATGCAATTTTTTTCAAACCAACGCACTGCGCCCAAGGATAGCAGAAGTCTTATGCTATACCGAACGTGTCAAAATTAATATTCCCTTTGCACCAGGGCACAGCGTGTAATTTGGAGAATTTTTTTTTTTTTTTTTAGTAGCGCATTTTGGTTTGTTGGAAAGGGAATATTAATTTTCCCCTTTTTGCTATGCCCATCCTGTTTAGTTTTTTTTTTTTTTTTTTTTTTTTTTTTTCAATTTGCGAAATTTTCCTGTGAAGGGCATTTTATTCAGGGAGGCCAATCTTAACTCGCGAATTTGGATCAATGCGGCTAAGGGATACCAGCAACCTACTCAGGATATATTAGTTTGCTGACTTTTATGCCTCAATATATTGGGGCTCCATGGAGATCAACCTCCCAACTGGAAGCGCAGGAAGAACTGCTTCGCTACCTGTAGAAGGTAGCCTGATATAACCCACACTTAAGGAAAAACGTTGTGAATCAGAGCAAGCACATTTGTCCCCGCACGGAATAGGGGCGATATTATATATAGCATTATTGCCCCTTGTCAGACCTTCCTGGTTCTCTAGTGGCCACTGTGTGTACATATATCTACCCATGGGGAGGTTATTCAACAAAGCGTAGTCACGAGAACGCTGCATACATTTATGCGAGGGGAAGCATTATATACTCACCCCCATGCGGGCACTCCGTGGTAATAGCCTTTTCTTTTTTTTTAAGTAGCACTCAGTTCGGCTAAATGGGAAGGAGCGATAATTATTTTAGACTCTCTGGTGATATACAAACAAAGGAGCACAAGCACTATAAAACCAAAAGGAATAAGGGAGAAGACGAAAAAGCAGAATTATTTTGTTTTATATGTTTAGAGGAAAATTTAGAAAACTCCTATTTAATATCATGCTGTTCCGTATGCACAGCTTGTGTGCATAAGAGGTGCTGGTACAGCTGGAGGAAAACTCAAAAGTTAAGTTCCTTACGGTCGAAGATTTTGGGATTGAACAAGTTGGACCCATTATTATGTACCATTTGCAAAACGGGGACAGCGAAAATAGAAGATGAGAAGGACTTTAAGTGGGTCGCTAGCGATAATATCAATAAGGAGTACTTGCAGGATGAGTTGTTAAGGACCATTGCATCCATTTTGAATAACGAAGGGAATGATAACAATATCCCTATTCTTCATTTCAGATATATTTTTTCCATTAATTTAATTTTTTTGATCATAACATTTGTTGTGATTATAATTTTTACAGTTGTTTTTCACTTTACTGCTACGTATGTTTTGCTAATTGCTCTCTTCGTACTCTACGAGATTATCGTTCTTCAAATTGTTTTGTATCTATATGTAAGAATTAGATCTAGCTAATGGCTTTGCGTTAATGCTTTCTTTTAATCACCAAATGGAAACTTGATTTTTCTGCATGGGGGTGTCTACCAATTGTGGGAAAGCACGCTCATGCAGACCCTTTCATTTTTTTTAGTGTAAATAATCGAATGGGGCGTTGTGCGTAGTGGGAAGGCACACACGTTATGTCACCCACAATTTAGCGAATGATTGGCTTCTTAATATGGGTCGGCGCAAGTATACGTACTAGGATGGAGACCTAACTCATTACATATGATGCGCGTTTTATGGTGAATAGACGTATTCTTCCACCTTTTCCAATGGTATTCGTTCTGTTCGCAAGGTAAAAAATACGCTTCTCTCGGGAAAAATCTATATTTGAGGAATGAAAAATTTTGATATTTCTGCGCAAGTGCGGACCACTTATATGGAACGTTAGGAAGATCATCTTCCGATAATATCTACCCTATGGGCAAAGTGCGGTTAAGCGCATTCGTCATACAGATATATAGAAAAAATGATGGCATTAATTATACGGACTGATCGAAAAGTAAAAAGAATGTAATTGCTTACACGGAACACATCACATGTGCTTGCTTTTTCTCTGGAAAAAAATGTCCAAAGAAAAGTGTCCTAAAGAAGTGTGTGTTGTTTCCAAAGGAAAAAAAAAAAGGAAGGGAACATCAGAAAAGGCGTATGGAGGAGCAAGGAAAACCGGAGGAGTTCAGAAATAGAAGTAATCTCTTCCCTTTTTTTTCTTTTTTTCTCTTTTCTTTTGTGGTCACGTGGAAATTGGTAAAATATCCCTGTATAGAGGACGGAAAGAACAACAATCATGGTGGACGGAGTAGGAGGACCAGCATCAGCTGATGCATGCTCCGGTGGGCAGAGCGATGCAGAAAGAAAAGCAAGTGAAGATACGAGGACAAAATTGAAGGATGCATGGGACGATAAGTTAAAAGAATTAAGGGAAAAATGGCAAAAGGAGCAATCATTGAATGCGCTTTCCCAGGGTGGTAGTGGGACTCCAGTCCCAGTCGGATTCATTCCGGTAAGTAATACAATTACCATTATTACTATTTGTTGTTATTATCATTATTACTATCATTACTATATATATTTTTTTTTTTAAAGTGGATGAAAAAAATATGTAAGAATATTTGGGGAAGAAAAAATGATGAAAGGAAAAAAAAAAAAAAAAGGAAGGAGTTTTCTTCTTCGATCCACATAGATATATATGTGCATATTCTGTGCAATGGAGAATATGCATGAATTCCATTTATGTGTGTCCCTTTTTTTTTTTTTTTTTTTATTTATTTTTACTTTTTTCCTTCTTATATTATTTGTAGCCTGATGTGAAGAGTAAAGCGGATGAAATGTTGGAGGACCTGGGGACGTACTTAGATTTGTTAAATCACTCTCAGACTGCCGCAGATGCATGTGCAGAACTAACTGGCAGGTATAAGGGAGAAACGAGCGATGTGAAGAAAGTGTGCACTGTATTAGTAAAAGTAGTTAACTGGATGGGGGGACTAACTGCGAATGGAGTTGAGAAGAAAAATAAGATATCCGAACAGAATTGGGTGCAATATTTAAGATGTGTAATAGGTTATGAAGTTATATTAAGAACACTGACGAAGAAGTGTAAAGCACAGCGGATGCTGAAAATTATATCTGATACAATGGAAAAGGGGGGCAGTAAACCCACCGGGCCAAATGTAAGTAGTATATGTCCTTGGGTCAAATTGGAAGATATTGGAGATAATGAGGGGTCCATTGGGAATGAAGTCCAGAAATGGTTAAATAAGGCAAAGGGGGGTTCCAGTGGGGGGGGCATTCGGGGGTTCGATAATATAGTAGCATGGTATAGGTGTACAGAGAAGGAGGAAGAGGAGGAGAAGGCGAAACAGAAGGCACAAACTTGCCAAAGTGATAGAATTATGGATTTAATGAAAGGAGGAATGTCACATCAATTAAATGTATTAGTCGATCCAATAGCAGCGGCTAATGATTGTATCGAGAAAGCGGAGAATAACGGCAAAGACAGAGCACTTTGCAATCGCTTAAAATGTATTGAAGAATACTTGCAGGAAACGACAACAACACCTGCAACGACAGCAGCAGCAACCGAACAGTCGGGAAAAAGAGAAACCGAACACATCGAAGACGACGACGACGGAAAAAAATTGTTTCTTTTTTAAAGAAAATTTTTTTCATTTCATTTTTTCTCCTTCTTAATTATAATATATACAAATTGTAGAGAACAAAGCAAACAATAACCACAACAGACAAACAAACGAACAAACAAACAAACAAACAAACAAACAAACAAACAAACAAACAAACAAACAAACAAACAAACAAACAAACAAACAAACAAACAAACAAACAAACAAACAAACAAACAAACAAACAAACAAACAAACAAACAAACAAACAAACAAACAAACAAACAAACAAACAAACAAACAAACAAACAAACAAACAAACAAACAAACAAACAAACAAACAAACAAACAAACAAACAAACAAACAAACAAACAAACAAACAAACAAACAAACAAACAAACAAACAAACAAACAAACAAACAAACAAATCATGTCAGAAGGAACGCCAGGTGGTGTTGCCCCCGGTAGCGGTGGTGCCGTTGGCGGTAGTGGTACCGGTAGTGGTGGTGGTGCCGGTGGTACGAAGCCCATGTGGCAAGCATGGTTAGAGAAGTGGTTACAGCAGAATGGGGCCACTGTTACCAATGGTGTGGTCAGTGGGAAGAGCATTACTGTAAGTGGACATATATGTAAAGTGTGCACTGTGGAAGAAGATATTCATATATACATATATATGTTTATATGTATATATGTATTTGTGTATGTATATGTGTGTGCGCAAAGTGCGCGATGTATATATGAAATATTTTTTCTTTTTTTTTTTTTTTTGGTATAGGAAAAATTATGGGAAGATCTGAAGTCAACGTATGATGCCTTTGTGGAGGAAGTTGGTACCCAAGAATCCTTCGAAATAAGCAAACTCTGTGAAACTACGGGGAAATTCGCTCCTCAGGGGGGATATGAAAGTGGTGTGAAGACACTATGCCAGGCCATACTTAAAATAAGATATTTCATGAGTGGAGTGAAAACGAAGAGGCGGGGGCAAACGCACGACAAGAGACTTATCGACCATCCAGTGAGGATTGAGGGAAATATGCCACCCGGCGAAACCTTTAAACGATGTATTGTAGGTATGGTCGGCCTCTGGGATATTTATCAGGATCACTGCAAATTGGGGGATGTTATACAGAAGGTCCAAGCAGATGTGGACAAGAAATTAGTGGACCATTTGAAGGGGCAGTATAGGGCAAACTTGAATATGTGCAGAAGCATCACTCCGGAAGGTTTAACCATTGGTAGAACAGTTCTTGGTGATAGAATTAAGCAGTGGGCACGGCACGATAGAGGAGAAGCGGAGGAGCACAACACAGTGGGGAAATTAGTAGGAAGGCAGAGCCGGGCCAACAGGTGGGTCGGTGGAGCACTGTATCTCGGTGAAGCAATGTGTCCCAAGGAGGAGGACGCAAGGAGGGAAGCAAGGGAAGACAATATGAAAGTTATGGCGCAATTTATCAGTCTACCCAGCACAACCCAGGACGGAGGAAACAGTAGTAAACACAGTGTGTTGGACGTCCTAATGAACGACAACATTAGAATACCAGACAGCACATTGGAAAATGTACTTCCAGGAATAATGGACACTACTACTGGTAAAGTGGACCTTGACAAACTGAACAAGGCAATAGAAAAGATAGAGAAGGATGCCGGAACAGCATTAAGTAAGGAAAAAATAGAAAGAATAGAAAGATAAAATATTAGTTGTAGTGGGAAAGCACATTTTCCTACCTTCCCCTTTTTTTTTCCCATCTGTGTTCTTTCCTTTTTTTTTATCTAAGTTACTTTCTTCTACAAATATTTTTTGCCTTTTATTTTCCTTTAACATCTTTCCATATAGAGGGTGGTCAATGTAAGGACATAGAGGGTTTATGTGGTCGCGCACAGTGTGCAGGAAATCAGTGGTTCAAAGATAGGGGGAAAGACGGAACGGTGGATAAAGAGAAGGTATGCAATCGTTGCTGTCCATTGTAGTGAACGATAGATTAGTGTACAAAGTGTATGCGCACACACTATTGTATATATGTTTTCATGGGATGAATAAATATACACATTCATACATACATACATGCACATACATATACATATATATACATGTATACGTATATACATATTTACATATGTATATGCATATGCTATATGTATATATATAGGCATGTAGGAGTATATTTATATGTACGTACATGTATATACATGTATATGTAACATATATATATGTATATAGATGCATATGTATATACAATATATGTGTAATAATATATCAGTTTATGTATATATATATATATATATATATTCTTTTTTATTTCTCTATATATATGAAATGTGGATATAGGGTGTTCTCACATAATCATATGATAAATAAGTAATTATGGAGAATGTTTTTTTTCTTCTAACATAATTGTATAGAATTATAGGAAAATAAATATTGGTTGTATAAGAAGGAAGTTCTCAAAGGAAGGAATGTAAGAAGGTTTAAAGGGACGGAAGGAAGCTTCTGTTCCTTCTTTTTTTTTAACAACAACAATATGGCCTGCTGTTTTAGCCACCTTTAGGGGGGAGAGAAGGAATCTTTTCTTTTTTTTATACGTGTTTTAAAGGGGGGGGAAAAAAGAAGGTTCCAAAAGGGGAGGAGGAAGAAGAAGATTCTACAGGGAAGGAAAAGAAGAAAGAAGGTTTAGGAAGGATGAAAAAAGAAAGAAGGTTGTTAAAAAAGAAGAAAAAGAAGATTTAGAGGGGGAAGGAGAAAAAGGTTTTTGAGGGGGGAAGGAAAAAAGAAGGTTTAAATGGAAGAAAAAGAAGGTTTTAAAAGGGAGTAAAGAAGAAAAAGAAGGTTTCTTAAGGGAAGGAAAAGAAGAAAGAAGGTTTCTTAGGGGGGAAGAAGAAGTTTTTCAAAGGGGGAAAGAAAAAGAAGGTTTTCTTTTTCCTCGATTATTAGAACAATAATATATGGCCTGGTGTTTTAACCACCTTCAGGGGGGAGAAAAATAATCTTTTCTTTTTTTCTATAGGTTTTTTAGGGGAGGAAAGAGAAAGAAGGTTTCTTAAAGGGGAGGAAGGGAACAAGAAAGAAGGTTTGTTAAGGGAGAAAAAGAAGGAAGCTTTAAGGGGAAGAGAAAGAAGGTTTTCTAAGGGGAAGAAAAAGAAAGTTTTAAAAGGGAAGGAAAAGAAGAAAGAAGGTTTAAAGCAGAAGAAAAAGAAGATTCAGGGGGGGGAAGAAAAAGAAGGTTTTCATAGGGAGGAAGAAAAAGAAGGTTTCTTAAAGGAGGAAGGAAAAAAGAAGGTCTTCAGGGGGAAGGAAAAGAAGAAGGTTTTCGAGGGGGGAAGAGAAAGAAGGTTCCTTAAGGAGGAAAAGAAGAAAGAAGGTTTATTAAAGGAGGAAGAAAAAGAAGATTTCTTAAGGGATAAAAAAGAAAGAAGGTTTCTTAGGGGAGGAAAGAAAAAGAAGGTTCTTTTTCCTCGGTCATTAGAACAACAGTAATATATGGCCCGGTTCTTAATCACCTTAAGGGAAGATAAAGAAGGTTTCTTAAAGGAAGAAGAAAAAGAAGGTTTCTTAAGGGGGGAAGAAAAAGAAGGTTTTCAAAGGGAAGGAAAAGAAGAAAGAAGGTTCCTTAAAAGGGGAGGTAAAGAAGAAAGAAGATTTAAAGGGGGAAGAAGTAGAAGATTTGTTAAGGAAAGAAGAAAAAGAAGTTTTTCAAGGGGAAGAAAAAGAAGAAAGAAGATTCCTTAGAGGGAGCGAAAAGAAGAAAGAAGGTTTTCAAAGGGGAAAAAGGGAAGAAGAAGATTCTTTCTTCGGTTCTTAGAACAATAATATGACCTGGTACTTAATTCTTTCAGGGGGAGAAAGAATCTTTTTTCTCTGTAGTTGTTTTAAGGGGAAGAGAAAGAAGGTTTCTTAAAGGGGGGAAGAAAAAGAAGGTTTCTTAGGGGAAGTAGAAGGAGGTTTTAAAGGAGGAAAAAGAAAGAAGTTTTTAGTGGGTAGGAAAGGAAAAAGAAGATTTAAAGGAGGAAAAGGAAAAGAAGATTTAGAGGGGGATGAAAAATAAGAATTAAAGGAGGAAAAGAAGAAAGAAGGTTTCTTAAGGGGGAATAGAAAGGAGGTTTAAAGGGGAAAAAGGGAAGAAGATTTAAGGGGGGGGAATAAAAAGAAGGTTCCTTGAAGGAGGAAAAAGAAAGTAAGAAAGAAGATTCTTTCCTCGGTTATTAGAACAATAATATGGCCTGGTGTTTAATCACCTTAAGGGAAGAAAAAGAATCTTTTCTTTTTTTTATATAAGTTCCTTAAAGGGGGAAAACAAACAGGGTTTTACAGATAAGGAAAGAAGGTTTTTAAAGGGGGGAAGAAAAAGAACATTTATAGGAAAAGAAAAAAGAAGGTTTTCAAAGGGGGAAGAAGGAAGGTTTATAGGTAAGAGAAAGAAGGTTTATAGGTTAGAGAAAGAAGATTTTAGGGGGAAAGAAAAAGAAGGTTTCTTAAGGGAGATAAAGAAGAAGAAATTTTAAAGAGGGGAAAGGAAAGAAGATTTAAAGGGGGAAGGAAAAGGAAAAGAAGGTTTCGAAGGAAAGAAGGTTTCCTGAGGGAGGGAAGATAAAGAAAAAAGAAGGTTTAAGTAGGTAAATGAAAGAAGGTTTTCAAAGGGGGAAAGAAAAAGAAGGTTTTCAAAGGGGGAAAGAAAAAGAAGGTTTCTTAAAGGAGGAGAAAAGAAAGAAGTTTTCTTAAAGGAGGAAAAGAAGAAAGAAGGTTTAAGAGGGGGGAAGGAATGTAAGAAAGAAGGTTCTTTTTCCTCGTTTTTTTAGAACAACAATATTGCCTGGTGTTTAATCACCCTAGGGGAAGAGAAAGAAGGTTTTCCTAAGGGAGAAAGAAAAAGAAGGTTTTAAAGGGAAGAAGAAAGAAAAAGTTCTTTCCTCCGTTATTAGAACAATAATATATGACCTGTTGTTTTAGCCACCTTTAGGGGGGAAGAAAAAGAATCTTTTCTTTTTTTCTATACGTGTTTTAAAGGGGGGAAAACAAACAGGGTTTTACAGGTAAGGAAAGAAGATTTTCAGAGGGGAAAGAAAAAAAGAAGGTTTCTTAAAGGAGAAAAAGAAGAAAGAATGTTCTGAAAGGGGGAGAAGGAAAAAAGGTTTTTAAAGGGGGAAGGAGAAAAAGAAGGTTCATTAGAGGGAGAAAAAAGAAAGAAGATTTCTCGAAGGAACTGAAGTAAGAAGGTTTAAGGGGGGGGAAGAAAAAGAATCTTTTCTTTTTAAGGTGTTCTGAGGGAGAAAAACGATGGTTCCTTTAGGGAGGGAAGAAAAAGAAGGTTTTAAACGGAATAAAAGAAGGTTCATTAGAGGGAGGAAGGAAACAAGAAGGTTTCTTGAAGGAGGAAAAGAAGAAAGAAGGTTCTTTCCTCGGTTATTAGAACAATAATATATGGCCTGCTTTTTTTAGCCACCTTAAGGGAAGAAGAAAGAAGGTTTTAAAAGGAAAGGAAAAGAAGAAAGAAGGTTTTCGAAAGAGGGAAAAGAAGAAAGAAGGTTTTAAGGGGGAGGGAAGGAAAAGGAAGATTTATAGGTCGAAAGGGAAGAAAAAGAAGGTTCTTTTTCCTCGTTTTTTTAGAACAATAATATATGGCCTGGTACTTAACCACCTTAGGGGGAAGAAAAAGAATCTTTTTTCTCTATAGGTGTTTAAAGGAGGATAAAAAAGAAGGTTTTCTAAGGGGAGAATAGAAAGAAGATTTGAAGGAGGAAGAAAAAGAAGGTTTCTTAAAGGAGGAAAAGAAGAAAGAAGGTTCTTTCCTCGGTTATTAGAACAATAGTGTGGCCTGGTGTTTTAGCCACCTTTAGGGGGGAGAAAAATTATCTTTTCTTTTTTTTTTACGTGTTCTAAAGGGAAGGAAAAGAAAGAAGGTTTTCAAAGGGTGAAGAAAAAGAAGGGTTTAAAAGGGGAGTAAAGAAGAAAGAAGATTTAAGGGGGGGAAGAAGAAAGAAGGTCCAAGAGTAAAGAAGAAAAGGAAGAAAAAAAATATATATATATATATATATATATATATATATATATGTATGTCGAATTGAAAGGATATAAGAATAATTGCCCAAAAAAAGAAAAAAAAAGTGTGCGGGGAGTGAAGGAGGAGGAAAGAAAATATATATGTAGTGGTTTTTTTTTTTAATTCTTAATTGTATATATATATATTATATATATAATATATATATGTATATATAGTTTTTTGGAGGAAGACATACAACAATGGCGAAACCGGCAGGATCGGGCAGTGATCTTTTCAAGGCATGGCTGCGGGAGCGAATGAGTGCGGCGCGGGCAGCGCAGGGGGGTGCCGCGGGTGCTCCATTAGCGGCAGACGGAATTACAGTAAGTATATATATGGGTGGTGTGGGCAGCGTACACATATATATGTATACAAGTGAATACTTGCATATGTGCATATACATCTATATGCATATGTATGCATGTGCACTTATGAATATGTGCACTCCTTCCTTCATTCTTATGTAGGAGGAATTACGGAAGAGTTTGGAAGCAGCATGGAATGAACTGAAGGATTCTTTGACGAATGCAGGGGTGCAGGAAATAAAGGATCTATGCGGCGTGCAGTTCGCGAAGGGCGTGGAGGAGGTGGAAGGCGACGGGGAAAGACGTTTTCGGAATGAATATGTCAAGGATCTATGTGCGGGTTTAATGGGCATTCGTTACTTCATGAGTGGTATAACGGAATTGGGGGGTGGGAGTAGGAATGTAAAGGTCGAAAAGAATCTCACGCAAGGTCAATGGTTTGCTCGCTGTACCGTCGGTATGATGGCTCTGTCGGAAATTTACGGGGATCATTGTAAATTGGATATAGTTCTGCGGCAAATGGGAAATAAAGTGGAGGGTAACCTAAGGAGTCAGTTGAATGGCAGCAGCGAAGGAATGATCAGTAAGTGCGAAGGAGAAGTAGATCCTACGGCTTTAATGATTGGTAGAACAGTTCTTGGTAATAAAATCAAAGATTGGGTACACAGCAATAGGGGGGGAGGGGGGAATTCCCCATGGAGGGTGAGGAATTTGTGGAAAAATAAATGGAAGTTCGTCTGCCCCCATGAAAGAGGACAAATAACTCCGGAAGAGAGAAGGCAGAAGTTAAATGAAAATAAGAACACTATGGCACAATTTATGAGTCTGGGCAACACTCAAAGTAGTGCTAGTCAAGAATCTACGATAGCCGATATACTAGGAGATCCTGACAATAAATACACATTCAAAGAGGAAACACTGAAAAAAGTATTTATGGATACAATGCAGAACGATGGTACTAGTGGTCCTAACTCCTTCGATGTGGACAGAGCATTACAGAAGATAGAGGATGTATCCCAGACAACAGTAGGTAAGTATTTCATCATTAATGTATTAATATATTAATATATTAATGTATTAATGTATTACATTATTAATGTATTAATGTATTACATCAATAATGTCTTAATACATTAGTGTATTACATCATTAATATATTAATATATTAATGTATTAATGTATTAATGCATTACATTATTAATGTATTAATGCATTACATTATTAATGTATTAATATAATACATTATTAATGTAATAAAAGGGGAAGCAATAGAAATGGAAGGAAAAGGAAAGGGAAAAGAAAAAGGAAAGGGAAAGAAGGAAGGGGAGCAGGAACGGGATTGAAGGAAGGGGAGCAGGAACGGGATTGAAGGAAAGGGAAAGAAGGAAGGGGAGCAGGAACGGGATTGAAGGAAAGGGAAAGAAGGAAGGGGAGCAGGAACGGGATTGAAGGAAAGGGAAAGAAGGAAGGGGAGCAGGAACGGGATTGAAGGAAAGGAAAGGAAAGGAAAGGAAAGGAAAGGAAAGGAAAGGAAAGGAAAGGAAAGGAAAGGAAAGGAAAGGAAAGGAAAGGAAAGGAAAGGAAAGGAAAGGAAAGGAAAGGAAAG